>NW_024058692.1:35000-49400 GCF_016432855.1 Salvelinus namaycush
GAGAGTGTGTGTGTGTGTGTGTGTGTGTGTGTGTGTGTGTGTGTGTGTGTGTGAGAGAGAGTGTGTTTGTGTGTTTGTGTCTGTGTGAGAGAGAGAGTGTGTTTGTGTGTCTGTGTGAGAGAGAGTGTGTTTGTGTGTCTGTGTCTGTGTATACATATCTGCCTCTGTCAGGTCTGAGAAGACCTGGGTGCTGCAGCCTGTTTTAACCTGAGACATTCAGTGCTTTAAAAGTGCTATAATTAGCCTAGCGTAGTTTAGCGTTAGCCAGCGCTAGCCAGTGTTAGTCGACACCCCATTCAGCATAGTGACTAAACCTGCTGTAGGGGCTTAGCGGTTAGCATTATCCATTAGCTAGCCGTCATGCTAAGCTAGTGACAGGGGATAGATACTTGACACCCCCTCCACCCCATCTTGCATTCTCACACACACATACATACAGGACATAGTGTACACACACACACACAGCTGTCATGTACATCTCCTTGCAAATGTCCCAGCCTTTGGCAGGGTTTTTCACACGGACACACACCTACCCTCCCTGTGAAGGTGTGTGAATTGGCAGGGTTTTTCACACGGACACACACCTCCCCTCCCTGTGAAGGTGTGTGAATTGGCAGGGTTGTTCACTGAATCGTGGCAGAGAGAGAGAGAGCTGCTAGACGGTCAGTGTAACTGTATCCAGGGGAAACCATACATTTGCAGCCAGGCGCCGCAGTTTGACGTCACAGACAGGAAGACTTAGTTGAAGAGAGGAGGGGATTGGAGGATAGAGGAGAGAAAGAGGGGGGGAGGGAGGGGAGAGGGGGAGGGATGGAGAGTACTCACTTTGGTAGTTAACTCAGCCTGTCTCCCCCTCACTTTGGTAGTTAACTCAGCCTGCCTCCCCCTCACTTTGGTAGTTAACTCAGCCTGCCTCCCCCTCACTTTGGTAGCTAACTCAGCCTGCCTCCCCCTCACTTTGGTAGTTAACTCAGCCTGCCTCCCCCTCACTTTGGTAGTTAACTCAGCCTGCCTCCCCCTCACTTTGGTAGTTAACTCAGCCTGCCTCCCCCTCACTTTGGTAGTTAACTCAGCCTGCCTCCCCCTCACTTTGGTAGTTAACTCAGCCTGCACCCCCCTCACTTTGGTAGTTAACTCAGCCTGCCTCCCCCTCACTTTGGTAGTTAACTCAGCCTGCCTCCCCCTCACTTTGGTAGTTAACTCAGCCTGTCCCCCCCTCACTTTGGTAGTTAACTCAGCCTGCCTCCCCCTCACTTTGGTAGTTAACTCAGCCTGCCTCCCCCTCACTTTGGTAGCTAACTCAGCCTGCCTCCCCCCTCACTTTGGTAGTTAACTCAGCCTGCCTCCCCCTCACTTTGGTAGTTAACTCAGCCTGCCTCCCCTCACTTTGGTAGCTAACTTAGCCTGCCTCCCCCTCACTTTGGTAGCTAACTCAGCCTGCCTCCCCCTCACTTTGGTAGTTAACTCAGCCTGCATCCCCCTCACTTTGGTAGTTAACTCAGCCTGCCTCCCCCTCACTTTGGTAATTAACTCAGCCTGCCTCCCCTCACTTTGGTAGCTAACTCAGCCTGCCTCCCCCTCACTTTGGTAGTTAACTCAGCCTGCCCCCCCTCACTTTGGTAGCTAACTCAGCCTGCCTCCCCTCACTTTGGTAGTTAACTCAGCCTGCTCCCCCTCACTTTGGTAGTTAACTCAGCCTGCTCCCCCTCACTTTGGTAGATAACTCAGCCTGCCTCCCCTCACTTTGGTAGTTAACTCAGCCTGCTCCCCCTCACTTTGGTAGTTAACTCAGCCTGCTCCCCCTCACTTTGGTAGCTAACTCAGCCTGCCTCCCCTCACTTTGGTAGCTAACTCAGCCTGCCTCCCCATCACTTTGGTAGTTAACTCAGCCTGCCTCCCCCTCACTTTGGTAGTTAACTCAGCCTGCCTCCCCCTCACTTTGGTAGCTAACTCAGCCTGCCTCCCCCTCACTTTGGTAGCTAACTCAGCCTGCCTCCCCATCACTTTGGTAGCTAACTCAGCCTGCCCCCCCCCCCTCACTTTGGTAGTTAACTCAGCCTGCCTCCCCCTCACTTTGGTAGTTAACTCAGCCTGCCTCCCCCTCACTTTGGTAGCTAACTCAGCCTGCCTCCCCCTCACTTTGGTAGTTAACTCAGCCTGCCTCCCCCTCACTTTGGTAGCTAACTCAGCCTGCCTCCCCATCACTTTGGTAGTTAACTCAGCCTGCCTCCCCCTCACTTTGGTAGTTAACTCAGCCTGCCTCCCCCTCACTTTGGTAGCTAACTCAGCCTGCCTCCCCCCTCACTTTGGTAGTTAACTCAGCCTGCCCCCCCCCTCACTTTGGTAGCTAACTCAGCCTGCCTCCCCCTCACTTTGGTAGCTAACTCAGCCTGCCTCCCCCTCACTTTGGTAGCTAACTCAGCCTGCCTCCCCCTCACTTTGGTAGCTAACTCAGCCTGCCCCCCCCCCCCCCCTCATTTTGGTAGCTAACTCAGCCTGCCTCCCCCTCACTTTGGTAGTTAACTCAGCCTGCCTCCCCCTCACTTTGGTAGTTAACTCAGCCTGCCTCCCCCTCACTTTGGTAGCTAACTCAGCCTGCCCCCCCCCCTCACTTTGGTAGCTAACTCAGCCTGCCTCCCCCTCACTTTGGTAGTTAACTCAGCCTGCCTCCCCCTCACTTTGGTAGCTAACTCAGCCTGCCTCCCCCTCACTTTGGTAGTTAACTCAGCCTGCCTCCCCCTCACTTTGGTAGCTAACTCAGCCTGCCCCCCCCTCACTTTGGTAGCTAACTCAGCCTGCCTCCCCCTCACTTTGGTAGTTAACTCAGCCTGCCTCCCCCTCACTTTGGTAGTTAACTCAGCCTGCCCCCCCCTCACTTTGGTAGTTAACTCAGCCTGGCTCCCCCTCACTTTGGTAGCTAACTCAGCCTGCCTCCCCCTCACTTTGGTAGCTAACTCAGCCTGCCTCCCCATCACTTTGGTAGTTAACTCAGCCTGCCTCCCCCTCACTTTGGTAGTTAACTCAGCCTGCCTCCCCCTCACTTTGGTAGCTAACTCAGCCTGCCTCCCCATCACTTTGGTAGCTAACTCAGCCTGCCTCCCCCTCACTTTGGTAGTTAACTCAGCCTGCCTCCCCCTCACTTTGGTAGTTAACTCAGCCTGCCTCCCCCTCACTTTGGTAGCTAACTCAGCCTGCCTCCCCCTCACTTTGGTAGCTAACTCAGCCTGCCTCCCCCTCACTTTGGTAGCTAACTCAGCCTGCCTCCCCATCACTTTGGTTGCTAACTCAGCCTGCCCCCCCTCACTTTGGTAGCTAACTCAGCCTGCCTCCCCCTCACTTTGGTAGCTAACTCAGCCTGCCTCCCCCTCACTTTGGTAGTTAACTCAGCCTGCCTCCCCCTCACTTTGGTAGTTAACTCAGCCTGCCTCCCCCTCACTTTGGTAGCTAACTCAGCCTGCCTCCCCCTCACTTTGGTAGTTAACTCAGCCTGCCTTCCCCTCACTTTGGTAGCTAACTCAGCCTGCCTCCCCCTCACTTTGGTAGCTAACTCAGCCTGCCTCCCCCTCACTTTGGTAGCTAACTCAGCCTGCCTCCCCCTCACTTTGGTAGCTAACTCAGCCTGCCTCCCCCTCACTTTGGTAGCTAACTCAGCCTGCCTCCCCCTCACTTTGGTAGCTAACTCAGCCTGCCTCCCCCTCACTTTGGTAGTTAACTCAGCCTGCCTCCCCCTCACTTTGGTAGTTAACTCAGCCTGCCCCCCCCTCACTTTGGTAGTTAACTCAGCCTGCCTCCCCCTCGCGTTTGTAGATAACTCAGCCTGTACTCTTTTAAACATTTAACCATCCGATGGGCCCCAACTATCAATCTTTAAGTCTCTGCTCTCTCTTTGCTTTTAATTTGCGGTTATGTTTTAGCTGTTGTGTTCTAGCTGGTCTCCAGTAGTTGGGCTCTAGCTTGTCGACCGTAACCGTGGTGGTTGGCTAGGCTGGCTAGGCTAGTAGCTAGTTGGCTAAATAGCTATTAGCTGGCTGGCTAGGCTAATAGCTAGTTGGCTAAATAGCTATTAGCTGGCTGGCTGGCTAGGCTAATAGCTAGTTGGCTAAATAGCTATTAGCTGGCTGGCTGGCTAGGCTAATAGCTAGTTGATATAGCCAAGATAACTGCCTATAGCTAACATTCTTTGATAACTGGTTAGACGGCGTTATGTATTTCCTAAACGTTGGTTTACTTTAATGTAGCTGTAAGCTAGGAGTTAATAGCAACTGTCTGACTCATTCAGTGCTAACGTAATGTTAGCAGGCTAGTAGGGCTATAGTTAGCAGGCTGGTAGGGCTATAGTTAGCAGGCTAGTAGGGCTATAGTTAGCAGGCTAGTAGGGCTATAGTTAGCAGGCTAGTAGGGCTATAGTTAGCAGGCTAGTAGGGCTATAGTTAGCAGGCTAGTAGGGCTATAGTTAGCAGGCTAGTAGGGTTATAGTTAGCAGGCTAGTAGGGCTATAGTTAGCAGGCTAGTAGGGCTATAGTTAGCAGGCTAGTAGGGCTATAGTTAGCAGGCTAGTAGGGCTATAGTTAGCAGGCTAGTAGGGCTATAGTTAGCAGGCTAGTAGGGCTATAGTTAGCAGGCTAGTAGGGCTATAGTTAGCAGGCTAGTAGGGCTATAGTTAGCAGGCTAGTAGGGCTATAGTTAGCAGGCTAGTAGGGTTATAGTTAGCAGGCTAGTAGGGCTATAGTTAGCAGGCTAGTAGGGCTATAGTTAGCAGGCTAGTAGGGCTATAGTTAGCAGGCTAGTAGGGCTATAGTTAGCAGGCTGGTAGGGCTATAGTTAGCAGGCTAGTAGGGCTATAGTTAGCAGGCTAGTAGGGCTATAGTTAGCAGGCTAGTAGGGCTATAGTTAGCAGGCTAGTAGGGCTATAGTTAGCAGGCTAGTTGGCTAGCAACCTTGCAAGTTGAATTGTAACAAATTTGAAAAAGTATTTGCTTGAGGTGTAACTTTGCATTGAGCCTTTTGATGTGTCATACTAATGCAGATACATTTACATGTGGTTATGTTTATGCTAAACTACCTTTTAAAAAGAGAGAGTTGAGAGATCTGTCTGACCCGTTCGTACAGTACCTGTGTTCGTTATAGGGACCAGGGTTTCAGTACCTGTGTTCGTTATAGAGACCAGGGTTTCAGTACCTGTGTTCATTATAGAGACCAGGGTTTCAGTACCTGTGTCCGTTATAGAGACCATGGTTTCAGTACCTGTGTTCGTTATAGAGCCCATGGTTTCAGTACCTGTGTCCGTTATAGAGCCCATGGTTTCAGTACCTGTGTTCGTTATAGAGACCAGGGTTTCAGTACCTGTGTTCATTATAGAGCCCATGGTTTCAGTACCTGTGTTCATTATAGAGCCCAGGGTTTCAGTACCTGTGTCCGTTATAGAGACCAGGGTTTCAGTACCTGTGTTCATTATAGAGCCCAGGGTTTCAGTACCTGTGTCCGTTATAGAGACCATGGTTTCAGTACCTGTGTTCGTTATAGAGCCCATGGTTTCAGTACCTGTGTCCGTTATAGAGCCCATGGTTTCAGTACCTGTGTTCGTTATAGAGACAAGGGTTTCAGTACCTGTGTTCATTATAGAGCCCATGGTTTCAGTACCTGTGTTCATTATAGAGACCAGGGTTTCAGTACCTGTGTTCATTATAGAGCCCAGGGTTTCAGTACCTGTGTTCATTATAGAGACCATGGTTTCAGTACCTGTGTTCGTTATAGAGCCCATGGTTTCAGTAACTGTGTCCGTTATAGAGCCCATGGTTTCAGTACCTGTGTTCGTTATAGAGACCAGGGTTTCAGTACCTGTGTTCATTATAGAGACCAGGGTTTCAGTACCTGTGTTCATTATAGAGCCCAGGGTTTCAGTAGCTGTGTTCATTATAGAGCCCAGGGTTTCAGTAACTGTGTTCATTTTGACACAGTAGATAAAGCTGTGGATATGTTACTCTGTTCCCTGTGTGTTTGTGTGTGTGTGTGTGTGTATAGATCCCAGTGCTAGCCGGTCCTCCTCAGAGGACAGGATCAACCATGAAGCATCGGAACTAGAGAGAAGACTCAGTATGCTGTCCCACAGCAGTAGACAGAGCAGTACAGGTAAACAATCAATACCTCAATCCATCAATCAATAATCCCAGTTTTCAGTTCATCTCCTGACTGTTTGACCCATCAATAAACGGTGTTGTTAGTAGTTCACCGTTTTATGAATCTATTAATCAATCAATCCATCATTCACTTAAATCTTAAATTATTTGACCTTTGATCAATCAATCAATCAGTCAGCTAATCAATAATATCTCCCCCAGCCTCCACCTCCAGTTACAGCACCTCCGTTGCCGGGGACGACCGCAGCAGTATCTCTTCCTCCTCCTCCAGCCAATCAGACGCCAGCTACGGAAGCCACTTCCCTTTATGGCCAGAGCCAAAACGCCCCACTTCCTCAACCGAGACCCTGTCGGCCCCTCCCACTGCGAGGTCATCGACCAATCTGGACGAGGATCTCTATAATGCTGTCATGAACCGCCCTCCTTTCAAACCGCCTTCCCACTCTCGCAGTCTCCACGACAGCGGGCGCCAAAGCTCATTGGACAGCGGGATAGGCATCGCCACGGCCAGCAGCCAATCGTCTTACTCTGGGAGCTTCTCTTCCTGTACGGGCAGCCTGGACACAGCCAGTCAAGGAGGAGGGGAGGAGTTTGGGTCTGTCCTTAGTCTACCTCCCCCTCTTCTCTCTCTACCTCCTCTTTCTCTACCTCCCCCTCCTCCCTCTCCTCTTCCTCCACCCATTCTACCTCTTCCACCTCCTCCTCTGTCCTTAAAGACCCCTGAGCCCGGCCCTCTCCCACCCCCTACTCCCTGCTCCTGCCCCCCGTCTTGCTCCTCCTCCTCCTCCAGGACTAGTGGTTATAGCTCTGGCGCCCCCCGGTGGCAGAGTGAGGAGTACCAGGCACCCAGCCTTCTCAGACTACAGTACGACAGCCCCAGGAACCTCCTGCACACCCTGGCCTTCAGGGATCCTCCACCCCAGGGAGGAGCACCCGAACTGGGCAGGGACAAGCGGCTCTGTGGGGATGGAGGTCAAGGACAGATCCAGGGGTGTCCTTCCCTCTCCTCCACACCCACTGAGGCTTCTCTCCAGCGGGTAGGCACCCCGAGGCAGGCCCCTGTAGAACGGCCCCTGTCCTGGAGCAGGGAGAGAGCGCCCCCGGTGGACAGTGGTGATCGGTGCAGCATCATGTCCGCTAGGCTCACACCCAGACCTCTGCTGTTCCCTGGCTGTCCAGTGTGTGGAGGAACACAGGTAATACGTCTAATAGTTATCACAGTACTAATAGATTCCTAGGCTTCATTTGGCTCCATTTATTCTGTGTTTTATTTATTTTTAATTAACCTTTATTTAACAAGGCAAGTCGGTTTAAGAACAAATTATTATTTACAATGACAGCCTACCGGGGAACAGTGGGTTTAATTGCCTTGTTCAGGGATCGAGTGTGTGTGTGTCCGTCTTATTGGACTGGCTGCACTGTTTCCCATGCAGCCAGTCCATGCATCCCTGTCATCACAATCCCACAACTAGCCATCTGCTTATTTGGCTCATTCGAGTGCCTGTACACCACTACCACAGTACCAGCCCAGAGCACTCAAATAAGACTAATACATTGTTGGCAGTCCACATACATACACCTGTCACTCCCAAGTAATATGATCACGATGAGACCTGATGAACTGGAGTTAAACAGGCTGTTGCTCAGCAGTGTTTAAGGCTTGTTTAACTAGCGTAGCACAGTGCTATGTTGTTTAACTAGCGTAGCACAGTGTTATGATGTTTAACTAGCGTAGGACAGTGTTATGATGTTTAACTAGCGTAGCACAGTGTTATGTTGTTTAACTAGCGTAGCACAGTGTTATGATGTTTAACTAGCGTAGGACAGTGTTATGTTGTTTAACTAGCGTAGCACAGTGTTATGTTGTTTAACTAGCGTAGCACAGTGTTATGATGTGTAACTAGCGTAGCACAGTGTTATGTTGTTTAACTAGCGTAGCACAGTGTTATGATGTTTAACTAGCGTAGCACAGTGTTATGATGTTTAACTAGCGTAGCACAGTGTTATGTTGTTTAACTAGCGTAGCACAATGTTATGTTGTTTAACTAGCATAGCACAGTGTTATGTTGTTTAACTAGCGTAGCACAGTGTTATGATGTTTAACTAGCGTAGCACAGTGTTATGATGTTTAACTAGCGTAGCACAGTGTTATGTTGTTTAACTAGCGTAGCACAGTGTTATGTTGTTTAACTAGCGTAGCACAGTGTTATGTTGTTTAACTAGCGTAGCACAGTGTTATGATGTTTAACTAGCGTAGCACAGTGTTATGTTGTTTAACTAGCGTAGCACAGTGTTATGATGTTTAACTAGCGTAGCACAGTGTTATGTTGTTTAACTAGCGTAGCACAGTGTTATGTTGTTTAACTAGCGTAGCACAGTGTTATGTTGTTTAACTAGCGTAGCACAGTGTTATGTTGTTTAACTAGCGTAGCACAGTGTTATGTTGTTTAACTAGCGTAGCACAGTGTTATGATGTTTAACTAGCGTAGCACAGTGTTATGATGTTTAACTAGCGTAGCACAGTGTTATGTTGTTTAACTAGCGTAGCACAGTGTTATGATGTTTAACTAGCGTAGCACAGTGTTATGTTGTTTAACTAGCGTAGCACAGTGTTATGTTGTTTAACTAGCGTAGCACAGTGTTATGTTGTTTAACTAGCGTAGCACAGTGTTATGTTGTTTAACTAGCGTAGCACAGTGTTATGTTGTTTAACTAGCGTAGCACAGTGTTATGTTGTTTAACTAGCGTAGCACAGTGTTATGTTGTTTAACTAGCGTAGCACAGTGTTATGTTGTTTAACTAGCGTAGCACAGTGTTATGTTGTTTAACTAGCGTAGCACAGTGTTACGTTGTTTAACTAGCGTAGCACAGTTATGTTGTTTAACTAGCGTAGCACAGTGTTATGTTGTTTAACTAGCGGAGCACAGTGTTATGTTGTTTAACTAGCGTAGCACAGTGTTATGTTTAACTAGCGTAGCACAGTGTTATGTTGTTTAACTAGCGTAGCACAGTGTTATGTTGTTTAACTAGCGTAGCACAGTGTTATGTTGTTTAACTAGCGTAGCACAGTGTTATGATGTTTAACTAGCGTAGCACAGTTATGTTGTTTAACTAGCGTAGCACAGTGTTATGTTGTTTAACTAGCGTAGCACAGTGTTATGATGTTTAACTAGCGTAGCACAGTGTTATGATGTTTAACTAGCGTAGCACAGTGTTATGTTGTTTAATTAGCGTAGCACAGTGTTATGATGTTTAACTAGCGTAGCACAGTGTTATGTTGTTTAACTAGCGTAGCACAGTGTTATGATGTTTAACTAGCGTAGCACAGTGATATGATGTTTAACTAGCGTAGCACAATGATATGATGTTTAACTAGCGTAGCACAGTGTTATGATGTTTAACTAGCGTAGCACAGTGATATGATGTTTAACTAGCGCAGCACAGTGTTATGTTGTTTAACTAGCGTAGCACAGTGTTATGTTGTTTAACTAGCGTAGCACAGTGTTATGATGTTTAACTAGCGTAGCACAGTGTTATGTTGTTTAACTAGCGTAGCACAGTGTTATGTTGTTTAACTAGCGTAGCACAGTGTTATGTTGTTTAACTAGCGTAGCACAGTGTTATGTTGTTTAACTAGCGTAGCACAGTGTTATGTTGTTTAACTAGCGTAGCACAGTGTTATGTTGTTTAACTAGCGTAGCACAGTGTTATGTTGTTTAACTAGCGTAGCACAGTGTTATGTTGTTTAACTAGCGTAGCACAGTGTTATGTTGTTTAACTAGCGTAGCACAGTGTTATGATGTTTAACTAGCGTAGCACAGTGTTATGTTGTTTAACTAGCGTAGCACAGTGTTATGTTGTTTAACTAGCGTAGCACAGTGTTATGTTGTTTAACTAGCGTAGCACAGTGTTATGTTGTTTAACTAGCGTAGCACAGTGTTATGTTGTTTAACTAGCGTAGCACAGTGTTATGATGTTTAACTAGCGTAGCACAGTGTTATGATGTTTAACTAGCGTAGCACAGTGTTATGTTGTTTAACTAGCGTAGCACAGTGTTATGATGTTTAACTAGCGTAGCACAGTGTTATGATGTTTAACTAGCGTAGCACAGTGTTATGATGTTTAACTAGCGTAGCACAGTGTTATGTTGTTTAGCTAGCGTAGCACAGTGATATGATGTTTAACTAGCGTAGCACAGTGTTATGTTGTTTAACTAGCGTAGCACAGTGTTATGATGTTTAACTAGCGTAGCACAGTGTTATGATGTTTAACTAGCGTAGCACAGTGTTATGTTGTTTAACTAGCGTAGCACAGTGTTATGATGTTTAACTAGCGTAGCACAGTGTTATGTTGTTTAACTAGCGTAGCACAGTGTTATGTTGTTTAACTAGCGTAGCACAGTGTTATGTTGTTTAACTAGCGTAGCACAGTGTTATGATGTTTAACTAGCGTAGCACAGTGATATGATGTTTAACTAGCGTAGCACAGTGATATGATGTTTAACTAGCGTAGCACAGTGTTATGATGTTTAACTAGCGTAGCACAGTGTTATGATGTTTAACTAGCATAGCACAGTGTTATGTTGTTTAACTAGCGTAGCACAGTGTTATGTTTAACTAGCGTAGCACAGTGTTATGATGTTTAACTAGCGTAGCACAGTGTTATGTTGTTTAACTAGCGTAGCACAGTGTTATGTTGTTTAACTAGCGTAGCACAGTGTTATGTTGTTTAACTAGCGTAGCACAGTGTTATGATGTTTAACTAGCGTAGCACAGTGTTATGATGTTTAACTAGCGTAGCACAGTGTTATGATGTTTAACTAGCGTAGCACAGTGTTATGTTGTTTAACTAGCGTAGCACAGTGTTATGATGTTTAACTAGCGTAGCACAGTGTTATGATGTTTAACTAGCGTAGCACAGTGTTATGATGTTTAACTAGCGTAGCACAGTGTTATGATGTTTAACTAGCGTAGCACAGTGTTATGTTGTTTAGCTAGCGTAGCACAGTGATATGATGTTTAACTAGCGTAGCACAGTGTTATGTTGTTTAACTAGCGTAGCACAGTGTTATGATGTTTAACTAGCGTAGCACAGTGTTATGATGTTTAACTAGCGTAGCACAGTGTTATGTTGTTTAACTAGCGTAGCACAGTGTTATGATGTTTAACTAGCGTAGCACAGTGTTATGTTGTTTAACTAGCGTAGCACAGTGTTATGTTGTTTAACTAGCGTAGCACAGTGTTATGTTGTTTAACTAGCGTAGCACAGTGTTATGATGTTTAACTAGCGTAGCACAGTGATATGATGTTTAACTAGCGTAGCACAGTGATATGATGTTTAACTAGCGTAGCACAGTGTTATGATGTTTAACTAGCGTAGCACAGTGTTATGATGTTTAACTAGCATAGCACAGTGTTATGTTGTTTAACTAGCGTAGCACAGTGTTATGTTTAACTAGCGTAGCACAGTGTTATGTTGTTTAACTAGCGTAGCACAGTGTTATGATGTTTAACTAGCGTAGCACAGTGTTATGATGTTTAACTAGCGTAGCACAGTGTTATGTTTAACTAGCGTAGCACAGTGTTATGTTTAACTAGCGTAGCACAGTGTTATGTTGTTTAACTAGCGTAGCACAGTGTTATGTTGTTTAACTAGCGTAGCACAGTGTTATGTTGTTTAACTAGCGTAGCACAGTGTTATGTTGTGTAACTAGCGTAGCACAGTGTTATGTTGTTTAACTAGCGTAGCACAGTGTTATGTTGTGTAACTAGCGTAGCACAGTGTTATGTTGTTTAACTAGCGTAGCACAGTGTTATGTTGTTTAACTAGCGTAGCACAGTGTTATGTTGTTGTCACAGAAGGCTGTTTTTTAAAACATTCCATTAAATTACTGTCAGGGATACGTCACAGAGCCACTGTCTGCACACAAACAACCCCTTAAAGGGGCAATCTGGGATTGAACATTTAAATGAATGATATATATATATATATACTGACCACTTTATTGCCAATGTGGGTTATTTTGAATCCCAGATTCCCCCTTTAAAAATCACTCAGACAGAATGAAGAGATTCAATGTTCCTGTCAATTAAATGTAACAATTTGTTACCAGACAGCAGTATGGTTAAGGGCAGGGTCGGCCATTATCAACCTGAACTTTCTACAGATACAGCCATTTGGATTCATTTAGGTCCGCGCCTGAGCAAAGTTTATTTTATTCTGTTTAGTTGGAAGAGAAAGAGATGAGAGATAATGGAGAGAGGGAGGATAGAGAGAGAGAGGAGGGAGAAAGAGTAGAAGAAGGAGGGAGGGAGAGAAAATGAGAGAGAGAGAGGGAGAAAAGGAGACAGAAAGATGGGGAGACAGAGAGACAGAGAGAGAAAAGGAGACAGAGATAGGGAGAAAAGGAGACAGAGAGAGAAAAGGAGCCAGAGGGAGAAAAGGAGACAGAGGGAGAGGGAGAAAAGGAGACAGAGAGATAGGGAGAAAAGGAGACAGAAAGATAGGGAGACAGAGGGAGAAAAGGAGACAGAAAGATAGGGAGAAAAGGAGAGAGAGAGACAGAGAGTCTTCGCTAACACCTGGAGGATAACGGCCAGAATGAAAACAATTAAACATGTTGTTGTTCTGATCCAAACCCTCCTGAAAGAGATGCTGCATCCCTCCTGTGATAACCTGTCTCCCTCTGTCTGCATCCCTCCTGTGATAACCTGTCTCCCTCTGTCTGCATCCCTCCTGTGATAACCTGTCTCCCTCTGTCTGCATCGCTCCTGTGATAACCTGTCTCCCTCTGTCTGCATCCCTCCTGTGATAACCTGTCTCCCTCTGTCTGCATCGCTCCTGTGATAACCTGTCTCCCTCTGTCTGCATCCCTCCTGTGATAACCTGTCTCCCTCTGTCTGCATCCCTCCTGTGATAACCTGTCTCCCTCTGTCTGCAACCCTCCTGTGATAACCTATCTCCCTCTGTCTGCATCGCTCCTGTGATAACCTGTCTCCCTCTGTCTGCAACCCTCCTGTGATAACCTGTCTCCTTCTGTCTGCATCCCTCCTGTGATAACCTGTCTCCCTCTGTCTGCAACCCTCCTGTGATAACCTGTCTCCTTCTGTCTGCATCCCTCCTGTGATAACCTGTCTCCCTCTTTCTGCAACCCTCCTGTGATAACCTGTCTCTCTCTGTCTGCATCGCTCCTGTGATAACCTGTCTCCCTCTGTCTGCATCCCTCCTGTGATAACCTGTCTCCTTCTGTCTGCATCCCTCCTGTGATAACCTGTCTCCCTCTTTCTGCAACCCTCCTGTGATAACCTGTCTCTCTCTGTCTGCATCGCTCCTGTGATAACCTGTCTCTCTCTGTCTGCATCGCTCCTGTGACTGAAGACTTCATGTTGACCCTCTGAACTGCTGACGATGTCTGTCCTCACCAATACTCCCTCTTCACCTCCCTGTTCTGTTTGACAAGACAATACGACTTCCTGTTGACCTCTGAACCGCTGACGATGTCTGTCCTCACCAATACTCCCTCTTCACCTCACTGTTCTGTTTGACAAGACAATAAGACTTCCTGTTGACCTCTGAACCGCTGACGATGTCTGTCCTCACCAATACTCCCTCTTCACCTCACTGTTCTGTTTGACAAGACAATAAGACTTCCTGTTGACCTCTGAACCGCTGACGATGTCTGTCCTCACCAATACTCCCTCTTCACCTCCCTGTTCTGTTTGACAGGACAATAAGACTTCCTGTTGACCTCTGAACCGCTGACGATGTCTGTCCTCACCAATACTCCCTCTTCACCTCCCTGTTCTGTTTGACAAGACAATAAGTTCTTCTTCTCTCACATTTACATTCAGCATGTTGTTGTCTGGCTGTGAATGTGTCTATTTCATCACATGAACATACTATGTCCAGACCTGGGTTCAAATTCTATTTGAAATCTTTCAAATACTTTTGATTGTTTGCTCTGGAGTGCCTAATGGGCGGGGTTTGCCATTTTGGGACTATCCCATTGGTCCATTATGCCAGGCATAAGCAAACACAGATCAAGTATTTGAAATTATTTCGAATAGTATTTGAACCCATGTCTGTTTACCACCATGGTTGTTGTTTAACCCCACCTCCCTCATCTGTTTCTCCCCCCCACCCAGAGTCATCATCCCTGTATAGATCACAACTACATTACCCATGAGCAATGGTTCTCAGCTAGAAAGAGATATGTTACGCAGGTAAGATGACCCGTCGTGTGGTAGTGGTTATTGACAGTATG
>NW_024058693.1:0-22500 GCF_016432855.1 Salvelinus namaycush
ATCATTACTGTCCTGTAGGTCTTCCTCATATCATTACTGTCCTGTAGGTCTTCCTCATATCATTACTGTCCTGTCCTGTAGGTCTTCCTCATATCATTACTGTCCTGTAGGTCTTCCTCATATCATTACTGTCCTGTATGTCTTCCTGATATCATTACTGTCCTGTAGGTCTTCCTCATATCATTACTGTCCTGTAGGTCTTCCTCATATCATTACTGTTCTGTAGGTCTTCCTCATATCATTACTGTACTGTAGGTCTTCCTCATATCATTACTGTCCTGTAGGTCTTCCTCATATCATTACTGTCCTGTAGGTCTTCTTCATATCATTACTGTCCTGTAGGTCTTCTTCATATCATTACTGTCCTGTAGGTCTTCTTCATATCATTACTGTCCTGTAGGTCTTCCTCATATCATTACTGTCCTGTAGGTCTTCTTCATATCATTACTGTCCTGTAGGTCTTCTTCATATCATTACTGTCCTGTAGGTCTTCCTCATATCATTACTGTCCTGTAGGTCTTCTTCATATCATTACTGTCCTGTAGGGTCTTCTCCATATCTTACTGTCCTGTAGGTCTTCTTCATATCATTACTGTCCTGTAGGTCTTCCTCATATCATTACTGTCCTGTAGGTCTTCCTCATATCATTACTGTCCTGTAGGTCTTCCTCATATCATTACTGTCCTGTAGGTCTTCCTCATATCATTACTGTCCTGTAGGTCTTCTTCATATCATTACTGTCCTGTAGGTCTTCCTCATATCATTACTGTCCTGTAGGTCTTTTTCATATCATTACTGTCAAGTGAGAGCTGATATGTTGTCGTGTGAGCGTGTATGTGTGTGTTTTTGTGTGTGTTGGTGCATTTGTGTGAGCATGATTGTGTGTGCTCGTGTTTGTGTGTGTGTGAGCATGCATACTGCGTGCATGTGTTTGTGTGTGTGTGTGTGTGTGTGTGAGCATGCATACTGCGTACATGTGTTTGTGTGTGTGTGTGTGTGTGTGTGTGTGTTAAGAGCACTGAGGGGGGTTGGGCTGCCTGTCATATTACCGCTACCCAGTCTGCTACCCAGGCATGTTTTCTAACTACTCACTGTGACCACCAGACTCCTGTGTTCTGTTGTGGGCCGCATAAAGACACTGTTAAGGACACAAAGACACTGTTATAAGCATAGAGACAGTGTTATGAACATAAAGACACTGTTATAAGCATAGAGACAGTGTTATGAACATAGAGACAGTGTTATGAATATAGAGACAGTGTTATGTACATAGAGACAGTGTTATAAACATAGAGACAGTGTTATGAATATAGAGACAGTGTTATGTACATAGAGACAGTGTTATAAACATAGAGACAGTGTTATGAACATAGAGACAGTGTTATGAACATAGAGACAGTGTTATGAACATAGAGACAGTGTTATGAATATAGAGACAGTGTTATGTACATAGAGACAGTGTTATAAACATAGAGACAGTGTTATGAACATAGAGACAGTGTTATGAACATAGAGACAGTGTTATGAATATAGAGACAGTGTTATGTACATAGAGACAGTGTTATAAACATAGAGACAGTGTTATGAACATAGAGACAGTGTTATGAACATAGAGACAGTGTTATGAACATAGAGACAGTGTTATGAACATAGAGACAGTGTTATGTACATAGAGACAGTGTTATAAACATAGAGACAGTGTTGTTGGGCCCAAGGAAATGGCCCAAGGAAATGGCCCAAGGAAATGGCCCAAGGACATGGCCCAAGGAAATGGCCCAAGGAAATGGCCCAAGGAAATGTTCCAAGGAAATGTTCCAAGGAAATGTTCCAAGGAAATGGCCCAAGGAAATGGCCCAAGGAAATGGCCCAAGGAAATGGCCCAAAGAAATGGCCCAAGGAAATGGCCCAAGGAAATGGCCCAAAGAAATGGTCCAAGGAAATGGCCCAAGGAAATGGCCCAAGCTAAATAAACCACTAGTGGACAGGAATGGCAAGACTTCCGGGATACATACGTACAGAGTCATTCAGCAAACATAGAGGTTAGTTGTTGTATGGAGGGGGACAATCCCCCCCCCCCCCATACAGTAGTTTAACTGTACGTGGCTTAAAACCGTCAAAGGGGTAAAAGTATAAGATTGCAAAGATAAAGATCAATTATGACGAGTCATAAAATTCCAAAACTCCAAAAGGAAAAAGGTTACCATAACAACGTAGGAGTTAGAAGGTCAGGATAAGAATGAATAGAATGTGATAAATCCTCTTCAGACAACTAACTCAGTGTTTCCTTGAGAGTGTCAATGCAAACGTAGGAGTTCCACAACAATCACATCATGGAGAGGTAGACCAAACTAAACCAATAAACGCTTTGGGTGGGAGGCAGGTGTCAGTTTAAATGCACGGAGCACCAGAAAATGCCCCCCCCCCCCAAAAAAAACCTCAGGCTTCAAAACTTGTACGCCACATTCCCACTCAACCCAACTAGATTGCCTGTCACATCTGACACAGCTCGTCAAGAGTTCTCCTTCACTGCTCATGGGCAACACAGAGGGTCAAAAGACCAAGTACAATGGCCCAACCCTTTATTTTCGGCTTGCGAGCAGCAGATATTGAACTCTTGAAATGACAGGAGAGCATGTGGTAAAATAGCTGCCATAGAAACAGATGCTGCCCAAGTGACCGTTCAGTCAGAGGAGGAAAAAACTGCCCTGCCTTTCTTAGTCAGATGTCAAGGTCCTGGATCATGTCAAGGTCCTGGATCATGTCAAGGTCCTGGATCATGTCAAGGTCCTGGATCATGCTCTGACATTCTGAACAAGCTTAAGGCCAAGAGACAATCGAAATCAGCTGTTGTCCCCTTTTTCTGGGAAAGTGTTTTTTTTGTTTGAGATAGTTATTCAAAGAACGATCAACATAACTGTATTTTATGATATTTTTTTACATTTTTGAAAAAAGGAATGGTGGAACCATTTCCTGTTGTCCGTTAAGGTTACCTGACATGACGAGCGTTGATATAGGCCTTGCTGTTTTCCCTTTCAGCTCACCGTGGTGTGGATGTGACATCACACTGGATGGTGGGACAATATGGCAACAGGCCAGTTGACTCAACCTGTATTCTCCTTGCTCTCGTCCACTGGAGAGAAAAAAAAGACAATTAAACTGTCAAAAAATGGGAATTGTCCTGTCATCAACACAAAAAAACAATATGGCTCTACATCCACAAGCAGCATCAGATATATCATATCTAAGTCTGCATTTCCCTCAACCTGTAATTCCATTGGCTGGGACCGGACCACTGGACCATCGTGATATGCTGTCTGAAGGACAACTGGGGGGGGGGGGGGGGGGGGGGGGGGGGTCAGCGAAGCTCCAAAGGCTGGATGTGGCATTTCAGAGACAGACATTAATGAACAATAGCGGCCATTTGTTATAAAAGGAAAGGTTGTTGAGTGGTAGGCCCCTGCCTTCAGATTCAGGGCAGATCCCACTCTAACGACGGACAATTCATAACATGGCTTGACAAGCCTAAACACAGACTGCTGAATAACAGGATACTACTGTAGCAAAAATACTGTATTTAAAAATGTATATATATATGTTACAATAACTAAATTTAGCTTTTTTTTTGTAAGGTTTGCTCAGACAATCTTCATAATTACACATGAGAATTGTAGCGATGCTAGTTCTGTTGATCTAAACACATTGTGGTGTTGCCCGAGCCAAACGGCAGGACAGTAAACTACACAGACCAACTTAACAAGGGACTGATTCTTCTCTTCCTCTGACTGGTCAGATTAAGACACTGCTCCATCACTATGGTGCTAATAATATGAATAATAATAGTTACACACACAACAACTACAACTACACACACAACACAACAACTACAGCTACAGATACACACACAACACAACACAACAATTATAACTACACACACAACATAACAATTATAACTACACACACAACATAACAAGTATTGCTACACACACAACACAACACAACAATTATAACTACACACACAACACAACAATTATAACTACATACACAACACAACATAACATTTACAGCTACACAAAACGCAATATAACAATGTTACATACACAAAGAGCCAAGACACAGCCAAGACACAGCCAAGACACAGCCAAGACATAGCCAAGACACAGCCAAGACACAGCCAAGACATAGCCAAGACACAGCCAAGACACAGCCAAGACACAGCCAAGACATAGCCAAGACACAGCCAAGACACAGCCAAGACATAGCCAAGACACAGCCAATACACAGCCAATACATAGCCAAGACACAGCCAAGACACAGCCAAGACATAGCCAAGACACAGCCAATACACAGCCAATACACAGCCAAGACACAGCCAAGACGTAGCCAAGACAAAGCCAAGACACAGCCAAGACATAGCCAAGACACAGCTAATACACAGCCAATACATAGCCAAGACACAGCCAAGACACAGCCAAGACACAGCCAAGACATAGCCAAGACACAGCCAAGACACAGCCAAGACGTAGCCAAGACACGGCCAATACACAGCCAAGACACAGCCAAGGCGTAGCCAAGACACAGCCAAGACACAGCCAAGACAAAGCCTGGACAGATGCTCCAAAGCCTCATATCAGTACATTAGGTTAGAAGACAAATATAAATGCCACTGCGGTTTAAAGGGGTTATAACCTATACACACACATGAATAGAGACTAAGGCCTCGTGTTGCCTTAAATCCTGCCCAGGTAGTACAATGACTTAATAACACATCACCTGACAAAAGTGTCCGGTAGCCCACTAGCTCACACCTTGATAACTCTGCTGGGTAATCTGCCTCTGCACATGTCAGCGTTACTTAAGTCAAGGCTTTGGAGTGGCTGCATTATCCTGCACACGCCCACAGATAGGAAATAAGTGCTATTCCCAGCTGAGTGTTGATTCGCTGAGGCACTCAGCCCCCCCTTCAGCCGCTCCTCTAAATCCATGTTTAGTGCCATATGCAGATAAGGGCCCAAGCAGCAACATTCTGCCTATAATTGACTCGTATCCCTCTTTAGTTTAGGAAGTAAAAAAATTAAATAAACATTATCCTGCTTCATTAGCTTTTTATTTTCTCTGAAAATTGTTATCCTACCTAACCAGTTAGAAGACTAAATGTCTCAGGTCTCCAACTAAAAAAAAACTATTTATTTTCAGATGTCCATTCAGTTAGATGTTAGAACGTGACCCATAATCCTCTGTTCTACACAGCCACAATCAGACAGACAGGAGGCTTTTTAAAGATAACTCCAAGTAGCCAGACTGCTTTGCTATCTGACGTTTATTAACACCCATTACCGGTTGATAGTTTAGATTTATTGACATTTTATCTTGAAATATGTTTTGGAGACAGATTTTTATGCTGAAAAAATAAAAAGGAGACAAGAATTTCAGGATTTTTTTTTAAATTCAGGAGGGACAAGGGGATTTCACAGGCACATCTATGAAACAACACAGGCACGTCTATGAAACAACACAGGCATAGGGTGTATGGTAGTGGAGTCATTATAAAGTGATAGGGAACGTCATTCTACACAACAGAGGGAGGGATGAGAGGAGGGAGGGATTTAGAAAGGGAAAGAGTAAGGAGGGGAGGGGAGGGAGAGAGGGGAGGAAAGAGAGAGAGAGAAGGAGGGACAAGACAGAGCAAGACATAGAGAGAGAGAGAGAGAGAGAGAGAGAGAGAGAGAGAGAGAGAGAGAGAGAGAGAGAGAGAGAGAGAGAGAGAGAGAGAGAGAGAGAGAGAGAGAGAGAGAGAGAGAGAGAGACAGAGACAGAGACAGAGAGAGAGAGAGAGAGAGAGAGAGAGAGAGAGAGAGAGAGAGAGAGAGAGAGAGAGAGAAAGATAGAGAGAGAGAGAGAGAGAGAGAGAGAGAGAGAGAGAGAGAGAGAGAGAGAGAGAGAGACTGGCAGAATATATAGCAAGGGCAGATTTAATGGTTGCTGGTTGCATGTTTATTCTGCTCACAGAGCAAATAAAATATCCACTACGAATGCCTGACCTCCCATGTGACAAAGTGAAATTCTAAAATAATGTGCATATAAGGACGGCTACTGACAACACCAGGGGTCTGGGTTTGGCAACAAAAAAAACGGTTTGATATTACAGCTGAAGGTCACTGTGAATGTCAGGATGGCTGTTTTGAATTTAATTAATTTCAAATGTGGATTTTATTTTTCTGCACTGCCCATCTTATTTGTCAAGAATACTTCAAATATACAGTAGACATTCCATGTTTATCTATCTAGGTAAAATATATTTTCATGAATCATGTTTGTGAGTAGCATAGGAGGACCAAAATATACATATTATCAACTACATTATCTGGTTCCTCATTAACTGAAAATAACATGTATAATTAAAAAATACATAAAAATTTACCTTTTTTTTTTATACAATTTGTAGTTTTAATGAATCAAAGAGCCTCAATGTCAACCTCGTAGCATGGAATCCCTTTACGGCAGGTTGTGAAGTACACATTTCACCTCCTCAACTGAAGTGAGAGCCTTGCAGTGCCTTAGCACCCTGACAGCAACCAAGGCCTGGGGTGGCATGCCTGCTTCACTGCAAACTACCACACAGGGGGATCCTGGGGTGGCATGCCTGCTTCACTGCAAACTACCACACAGGGGGATCCTGGGGTGGCATGCCTGCTTCACTGCAAACTACCACACAGGGGGATCCTGGGGTGGCATGCCTGCTTCCCTGCAAACTACCACACAGGGGGATCCAGGGGTGGCATGCCTGCTTCACTGCAAACTACCACAGGGGGATCCAGGGGTGGCATGCCTGCTTCACTGCAAACTACCACAGGGGGATCCAGGGGTGGCATGCCTGCTTCACTGCAAACTACCACACAGGGGGATCCAGGGGTGGCATGCCTGCTTCACTGCAAACGACCACACAGGGGGATCCAGGGCTGGCATGCCTGCTTCACTGCAAACTACCACACAGGGGGATCCAGCGGCGGCATGCCTGCTTCACTGCAAACTACCACACAGGGGGATCCAGGGCTGGCATGCCTGCTTCACTGCAAACTACCACACAGGGGGATCCAGGGGTGGCATGCCTGCTTCACTGCAAACGACCACACAGGGGGATCCAGGGCTGGCATGCCTGCTTCACTGCAAACTACCACACAGGGGGATCCAGCGGCGGCATGCCTGCTTCACTGCAAACTACCACACAGGGGGATCCAGGGCTGGCATGCCTGCTTCACTGCAAACTACCACACAGGGGGATCCAGGGGTGGCATGCCTGCTTCACTGCAAACGACCAGACAGCGGGATCCAGGGCTGGCATGCCTGCTTCACTGCATACTACCACACAGGAGGATCCAGGGCTGGCATGCCTGCTTCACTGCAAACTACCACACAGGGGGATCCAGGGCTGGCATTGGACAAACTGAGAAAATGCATTGTCCTCAACATCTCCCCAAATCATGCCGATTTTTGGAAAAATGGCTTTTGACATCGCAATAATAAGTTCATGAAATGACCGAAGGGGCTCTCTTCTCCGACCCATTGATTGACCAGGGGAAGACAAAAAATAAAATAGAAAATCACACCCGGGACAAACCATGCTCTTTCCTTCCTATCCTTCCAAACAACACGTAGCAGAAGACATCACATCTCTAGAGGAACACCTAAATGTACTGCACTCCAAATAGTGTCCTCTACCTGTCCACCGGCGTACATGACAGGACATGGGATTTCTCTGGGAGACAAAAGGGGTTCTATATTTTCCCAGGATGCTGTGCTCTCTGTGTGTGTGTGTGTGACTCCAGTCGACCGGCGTGACGTTTTCCACAATAAAGTGCTATGCTCTCTGGTGCTTGGGGGAAATGTAAACTACAGTTTTTACTCCAAATTCACAGTCCCCTCTGCTAGGCTGCCACCTCCCCAGACACACAGTGGACCCCTACCATAAAGAGTATTTAATGAGTGCTTTGGTAAATCATGACAACATGAGTAGGAGAACCAGGAAGGAGTCATCTCTTTTGATATTATGTACAACCAGTACATTGATTTACAAACCACAGTGGTCATAAAAAGACATAGTTTGCTCCAGATCCAGAACATTGGGGTTACCCTTTCTGTGAAAGCCGCTGCGAGAGCTCTCTGAGTTCAGACTGAACAATGAATGAAATAGACTTTTGCTTTTGATCGTCGCATCTCTATGACTGCTGAGGATGAAGAAGGAGGGAGGAACAAAAACCAGTCACCTAAATGAAACAATTCAGATAATGTTGAGAGCCAAACAGACGGTATATAACATATGGAAAGGTAAAAGGAACATTCTGTCCTACACTCTTAGAAAAAGGGTTTCAAAAGGGTTATTAGGCTGTCCCCATAGGAGAACCCTTTTTGGTTCCAGGTAGAACCCTTTTTGGTTCCAGGTAGAACCCTTTTTGGTTCCAGGTAGAAGTAGCCTTTTGGGTTTCATGTTAGAACCCTCTGTGGAAAGGGTTCTACAAGGAACTCAAAAGGGTTCTAACTGGAACCAAAATTGATTATTCAAAGGGTTATCCTATGGGGACAGCTGAAGATCCCTTTAAGGGTTCTAGAAAGCATCTTTAAATATACCATATTCCCAGTCATGTTCCCCTCTTTTTTTCTAGAAATGAAAGACACTGGCTTGTCATTCAAAAATAACATCATGTTAAATTACAATCCAACACAGCATTTCAGACTGTTCACAAAGGAATTCATTATTGGACCACTTAACCATATTTCAATTTTAACACTTTTCCTATTTTAGAGTTTGAAGTGGAATTTCCCTCAACCCTTTGTAGCACCCTCCTTTACAACGCTGCCAACGAGCCTGATACCCGAAGCCAACAAAAGCATTTTTAAATCAGTAATTTGCTTTCAGGAAGTTTAATTATGATTTGAAAAGGCTATTCCTGCTATATAATAGCTTCCAATTGTTTCAGGTTGATCTGTCTGGTCCTTGCAAATAAAATCTACAGAATGTGACAATATTCACCGGATTAATCACTTTTGAAATTCTAATATGCTTTCGAAATACCAAATAAAAAGGGTCTTGCAATGTTGTTGATTTAGTGGAGAAGCTTCTTGCCGTTTTTTCACAGTTTCCATTATTATGCATATCCAGGTAGAAAGTTAATTAACCCAATGCTTAAGCTAATTATGATAGCAGAATGCTATCAACCAAACGCTTTCAGTCAGACAGCTGTCCAGGATTTCATTTGCTAATCATTTTCTTTTGCCTGAGCATATGGTACATTTTCATGCTATCAGAGGAACAACAAACAGCTGAAAATCATTAATTTAAAACAATGGGCATGAAATCAGGAGCGGTTTTTATAAGGATTTGTGTCGAACAAAAAGCCAGACAAACACTGTATAAGAAATAATGATAATTTTTTTAGTTTCTGCCACTTAGAAATGTAAGCTGATAGCATAATGTAATAATAATGTATGTATGACAGGACTACAGATACAACAATTAATTGTTTATATGTATATGCAAATGAGACAGAATGTTTGTTTATCCATTTTATGTTAATATGATATTGCATATGCCAACATGCCCAAGCAGGAATGTATCTGTTCAATAGGATCCTCCTTGTTAATTCCCTGATGGTTTTCATATCTGTGGTTATAACCACCATGTTTAAAAGGGTCAAGTGTTGATTTTACAACCTCAATCTCCAAACATAACGGGTAAAAACAGTGCTGTTCAAACAGAACTGTGATTGTTCTTATAGTAAACAATCAATATATTAAAATCACAAGAATATCAGACATTGTCTAGTTCTTAAATATGTACATTGTGTTATTTTTGTTTTTAAATATACATGATTTCAACCTAAAGCTATACGTATATTTGTTAACAAACTGAACAGGGTTAGTAAGGTCTTCTAAAAAGCCCTTTATTGCTCTACATAACGCCATGAGAATCCTGTAATAGTCGCCTTCCTTGGGCATGGAAAGTCATAATAAGTTTTGCACAACTCAAGGGGTAAAGGTCGTCATCGGTCAATGGAAGATGTAGCGTGACGTAGTTGATGAAACCAACCAGCTGACGATAAAACAGTTCCATAAGGGGTCTCTGACGACGTGTTTCACGTCTGCAGTGTGAAAGCAACATAACCACGTGACTAGATTCCAGAGACGCTCTTTCTTCGTTGTTAAATGTCCAATGTGATGAGAGAGTCATTTACACATCATTCGACGTATCAACGTGTCGTGTTCTGTATAAAAAACAACCGAACACACAGACGGACAACAGGAAGTAGAAAAACCTTGAAGCCACCGTAGACCTGGGATGACTGATACAAGTAGCACTTCCCAACATTACCCAGGAAATCAAACTAACTCTACGTCTCATACAACACGTGGCAACAGCTCATGAAACAGTTCTATGTAGAACTTTACCTGCTAAATTGCTTTTTTGCTGGCCCTTCCACTTCACCGCCCGCCTGCCTGGATGACAGACAAATTGATCGGAATATTGGAAAAAATAATATCCCCCGCAAAATATGTCTGAGTGGGGTTTCTTCCATGATGTAGAATTTCTCACAGGAGACAAGAGAGGCAAAAAGAGGTCCAGTCAGGTTTTCAGTTCTCACTCTCTCTGCCTGTATGTAATGAGTCTGTATCTCATTTGCAACCGGGACATGCTATATGTCAAACTCTCTGTACGGACGTAAACAAAAATGTGACATTTTTCGACAGCCACTAAAGCAATGAGAAGCCGATACATAAGCAAGTCAAGTAGTGGGAATATAGCCCTGCAGATTCTGCTGTTGAGGGGTAATACATTCATACTTCTTATGTTGCCTTCAGGGCTCTCATTAAATGCTGGGCAGTTTATTACAGACACTCTTGCTGCTACCAGTAAAGTTATACACACAGAGCTACAATACAGAGCTACAATACAGAGAGCTACAGTACAGAGATCCACAGTACAGAGAGCTACAGTACAGAGCTACAGTACAGAGCTACAGTACAGAGAGCTACAGTACAGAGAGCTACAGTACAGAGCTACAGTACAGAGAGCTACAGTACAGAGAGCTACAGTACAGAGCTGCAGTACAGAGCTACAGTACAGAGCTACAGTACAGAGCTACAGTACAGAGAGCTACAGTACAGAGCTACAATGCAGAGCTACAGTACAGAGAGCTACAGTGCAGAGCGACAGTACAGAGAGCTACAGTACAGAGCTACAGTACAGAGAGCTACAGTACAGAGCTACAGTACAGTGCTACAGTACAGAGAGCTACGGTACAGAGCTACAATGCAGAGCTACAGTACAGAGAGCTATAGTACAGAGATCTACAGTACAGAGAGCTACAGTGCAGAGCTACAGTGCAGAGCTACAGTGCAGAGCTACAGTACAGAGCTACAGTACAGAGAGCTACAGTACAGAGCTACAATGCAGAGCTACAGTACAGAGAGCTCCCATGCAGAGCTACAGTACAGAGAGCTACATTACAGAGCTACAGTACAGAGCTACAGTACAGTGAGCTACAGTACAGAGCTACAGTACAGAGAGCTACAGGACAGAGCTACAGTGCAGAGCTACAGTACAGAGAGCTACAGTACAGAGCTACAATGCAGAGCTACAGTACAGAGAGCTACAGTACAGAGATCTACAGTACAGATATTTACAGTACAGAGCTACAGTACAGAGCTACAGTACAGAGCTACAGTACAGAGAGCTACAGTACAGATATTTACAGTACAGAGAGCTACAGCACTTGTTTTAATACAATAAACACATATTCTCATGAAATAGTACTTGTTTTAATACAATACACAAATACCATCATGAAATAGTACTTGTTTTAATACAATATACTTCAGATGCAATATAGTATAGATATACTTCATTCAGAAAGAGCCATACTATATATCTGTGTTTTATGAACTGGTTTTTCTAGACGGTAAGTTGACTGAGATCCATACTGTAGTTGCATGGCTTTCTAAGTGGCAAGCCGTCCTGGTTTTACATTCCACGTGAGCTAACCCTCCGTAGACCGTTCCCGATTGTTCTGTCTCTCTGCACTACAGAGGATGAGTGTTGCCATATCTAAAACACCCTCAAATTGTCCAAATATCAGAAAATAACCCGTAAACCAAATCACTGATGATAAATATACCGTATACACTCTCAATCAAGGGGAGTTTACAAAAACATAATCAATTCAGCTAATGAGTGCCCCATCCACCAATTGGATCTTTATAATCAGTTTGTCAAATCTCTTGGTAAATCAGTTTGTCAAATCTCCTACTGCTCCGATCTTCGGCGTATTACTGTGAATTTCAATGACAGATGTTTGTAGCGGGAAAATACCTCTGTCAGAACAAAATGAGGTGATCTATCATTTTAAGATATGGTCTTCATATAGGGTTGACTGGAAGATATCGCTTGCCTCCAGCCACATTTGACCAGGGACATAGCAGTGGGATATAGCAGTGATTTGTGTGGCATCGCTTACTATGATAAATGCATTTTCCAGAACAGAGAAATATATTATTTAATACGTCCAATATAGCTTTTCAATTCCGTGTTTATACACCAGGTGTAGTGTTGCTTTAAGCATGCTCACAGTCTCTGCCATCTCTATACATTTGTAAAATTGAAAATAGCCTCTCTTTTTTTTTTTTTTTTTTACATAAAATGTTCAGAATATAGCTATTAAGGAATTCTGCATTTTAGCTGACGATGGTTAAAGAGTGATTGATAGAGGTTCCTGACCCCCACATAATGTCAACCAATACCTTTTTTAACAAGTGACCTTTATTAGTCCAAAACTGAACTCATAATTCAAATCTTTCTTGGTTTCCTATTGGTGGGTTTAGTAGGAACGAGAGGTTAGCTGAGTGCATATAAATCTGAATATGACCTGACAACTCGCTGTGTCAGAGTGTCATTCGGTGGCTCGTCTATCAATTATGTGCCTTAATTATAAATCAGGCTATGTGTTTACAAACTTGAGACTAAAAAACAGTTGTAGAATGTGTTACCGGTGTGGATACTAGTTCAGGGTTGGACAATGTGATCGTTATTTAAGTCCAGTATATGTCATTATATTCCAATACCATTAAGACTGGCTTTCTAAAATAACCGGAGCTTCCAAAAAGGAATAGCAAGACATATTTCATTCAGAAAGAATCAACTGATCTAAATGATGAATTATAGCCTCCCGGGTGGCGCAGTGGTCTAGGGCACTGCATCGCAGTGCTAGCTGCGCCACCAGAGTCTCTGGGTTGCGCCCAGGCTCTGTGGCAGCCGGCCGCGACCGGGAGGTCTGTGGGGCGACGCACAATTGGCATAGCGTCGTCCGGGTTAGGGAGTCGTCCGGGTTAGGGAGGGTTTGGCCGGTAGGGATATCCTTGTCTCATCGCGCTCCAGCGACTCCTGTGGCGGGCCGGGTGCAGTGCGCGCTAACCAAGGGGGCCAGGTACACGGTGTTTCCTCCGACACATTGGTGCGGCTGGCTTCTGGGTTGGAGGTGTTAAGAAGCAGTGCGGCTTGGTTGGGTTGTGCTTCGGAGGACGCATGGCTTTCGACCTTCGTCTCTCCCGAGCCCGTACGGGAGTTGTAGCGATGAGACAAGATAGTAATTACTAGCGATTGGATACCATGAAAATTGGGGAGAAAATGGGATAAAAAAAAATAATAATAAAAAAAATAATAATAATATGGATTATATTTGCATTTGCTTGGTGAACTGTAAAACATAAATGAAACCAGTCAATGGGAGAAATAGGAAGAGAACTCTTGTCTAGAAGGTGTTTCTATAGGAGAGGATTCTGCATTCCTAATCCTAAACGCTCTCATTGGGCCTTAAATCGACATTTTTTTTTGTTGCCTAAATCATTGATTGCGTTGATATCGATGGGAGATTTGGGTTGGGAAGGTTTGAGTTGTGTGTTTACCTCAACTTAGTATTCAACTGATTGATATTTTACAGAAGATTGATCTCGTGGTCTTTAAAACCCTTAACGTGAACCCCATCTAGCTAATAAGTGTTCAATTTCAGCCCAACGGTTAAATCTGCCCTCCAGCCATTGTGCGTGAGGCTTAGGGGGTCCCTGACATGGAAGAGAGAGGAGTGATCTCCAATGATTAGTCTCTCAGCATCTCAACATGTTGTCAATTACACCATGGATTCGCCCACTTCACTAAATCTGACAGCACTGAGTGTTCTTGTCAGATGTGTGTAATCCAGCTAGTAGCTGGCTGTGGGCTTGTTAAAGGTGTCTGAGAATTAGAGGGTCGCTCTAGACACTGCTTATCCCCCCCCCCTTTAGAAAACTCAACTCGATCTGGCTGAATGGTCCGGAATTACAATAAGGCTTCCTCAAGGTCTTTTTGTTGACACTGAAACAACATACAAATGAATGAACACAAGAACATGAGTTGTACAGAATGTTCACTAACTGTACATACAGTATCATGACAGTGAAGCTACCACTTTTAATGTGGTTTCATACTCAAGCCATGACAGCCTAGGAACAGTGGGTTTAGGGACAGAAATAACTATTTTTTTTAACCTTGTAAACTTGCGGTTACTAGTCCAACGCTCTAACCACTAGGCTACCTGGCGCCCACATTTGAAGAACGCAATTCACCTACAGTATAGTGTATTACATTTAGTCAAAAATGTAGTATTCGGTCCCATATTCCTAGCATACAATGACTACATCAAGCCTGTGACTACAAATTAGTTGAATGCGGTTTGAAGTTTGTTTGTGTATAGATGCTGGGAAATACTGGAGTATAGAGCCAAATTAAATATTTTTAACTTCGCTGTCCAAATAAATATCTAGTAGGGTATATACTGTACATTGATTTAACAGACTGTCAATGGATACTAACAATCCTCTTCTTGTGACAGCAACATGGGCTGCTGGCATCGACCAATCAGGTTGGACTGTTGTGTAGTAATACAACGGCGATGAGGCACTTCCTGATAAGTGGTAAAACGTTTGGATGGATAGTTTTGTCAGATGTACGCTTATACGAAAGCAAAAAAATGAAATAAAAAACATTTAACTTTTGAAAAGCAGACTCCCATTTGAAACTGACAAATGCATTTCAAAATGAGTTAATGTTGCCATTGCAAGTAATTATCATAGATTTCTCATCAACTTTGGGTTAGGATGCACCAGGGAGTAAAAGGTATGAAAAAAATGCCAATCCAAAGCCATTTAAATTACCCAAAATGAATAGCGGTATTCAATCTACTCTCAGATGTCGAAATTAGGTTGTGTGACACTCATTGCATGTGCCATCAAATTTCTCCTTTTGAGCTCAAATCTCTCTTCCAGAGAAGCACATTTGCACGGATGGAGCCACTGACTAGCTACAGTTCTTCAGGGATCTGCAAAAATTTCCACACTTTGATGAGAACGGTTCCACTCCATCACATCTATAGATTATTTTCAGCCTGTAAAATTTCACACTTTTATTAATCAAATCTTTTTCTCCGAGCCCTTCTCATCATCCACAGTTCAGGTATAGCATCCTCGTCTTGAATTGGTTGTTGTGAGCACTATGTTCATACCCCATGGGGTAGATCTGTCCTTCAAGAGGGTTAAAGGGAAAGATGTGACTTTCTGAACACTTAGCTCTTGGGGAGTGTCCCCGGTATGGTACCGTAAGGTTCTGCTCAAAGAAAATGGATGTTTAGAACAAAAACACAGTCATATCAAAATATAAATTATACTTATGACTTTAAGTTAACTACAGAGTATATAAGTCTAGTAGTGAGACAAAAAAATCAATAATTTGATACATAAATTATTATAATAAAGCTTTTCTGCCAAACCATCATATTGTATTGTAAACCCTCATATTGTATTGTAAACCATCATATTGTATTGTAAACCATCATATTGTATTGTAAACCATCATATTGTATTGTAAACCATCATATTGTATCGTAAACCATCGTATTGTAAACCATCATATTGTATTGTAAACCATCATATTGTTTTGTAAACCATCATATTGTATTGTAAACCATCATATTGTATTGTAAACCATCGTATTGTATTGTAAACCCTCATATTGTATTGTAAACCATCATATTGTATTGTAAACCATCGTATTGTATTGTAAACCATCATATTGTATTGTAAACCATCATATTGTATTGTAAACCATCGTATTGTATTGTAAACCATCATATTGTATTGTAAACCATCGTATTGTATTGTACACCATCATATTGTAAACCATCATATTGTATTGTAAACCATCATATTCTAAACCATCATATTGTATTGTAAACCATCGTATTGTATTCTGAACCATCATATTGTATTGCAAACCATCATATTGTATTGTAAACCATCGTATTGTATTGTAAACCATCATATTGTAAACCATCGTATTGTATTGTAAACCATCGTATTGTATTGTAAACATCATATTGTATTGTAAACATCATATTGTATTGTAAACCATCGTATTGTATTGTAAACCATCGTATTGTATTGTAAACCATCGTATTGTATTGTAAACCATCGTATTGTATTCTAAACCATCGTATTGTATTCTAAACCATCGTATTTTATTGTCAACCATCGTATTGTATTGTAAACCATCGTATTGTATTCTAAACCATCATATTGTATTGTAAACCATCGTATTGTATTGTAAACCATCATATTGTATTGTAAACCAATGTATTGTATTGAAAACCATCATATTGTATTGTAAACCATCATATTGTATTGTAAACCATCATATTGTATTGTAAACCATCGTATTGTATTGTAAACCATCATATTGTATTGTAAGCCATCGTATTGTATTGTAAACCATCGTATTGTATTGTAAACCATCGTATTGTATTGTAAACCATCGTATTGTATTGTAAACCATCGTATTGTATTGTAAACCATCGTATTGTATTGTAAACCATCGTATTGTATTGTAAACCATCATATTGTATTGTAAACCATCGTATTGTATTGTAAACCATCGTATTGTATTGTAAACCATCGTATTGTATTGTAAACCATCATATTGTATTGTAAACCATCATATTGTATTGTAAACCATCGTATTGTATTGTAAACCATCGTATTGTATTGTAAACCATCATATTGTATTGTAAACCATCGTATTGTATTGTAAACCATCGTATTGTATTGTAAACCATCGTATTGTATTGTAAACCATCATATTGTATTGTAAACCATCGTATTGTATTGTAAACCATCGTATTGTATTGTAAACCATCATATTGTATTGTAAACCATCATATTGTATTGTAAACCATCATATTGTATTGTAAACCATCATATTGTAAACCATCATATTGTATTGTAAACCATCATATTGTATTGTAAACCATCGTATTGTATTGTAAACCATCATATTGTGTTGTAAACCATCATATTGTGTTGTAAACCATCATATTGTATTGTAAACCATCATATTGTATTGTAAACCATCATATTGTATTGTAAACCATCGTATTGTATTGTAAACCATCGTATTGTATTGTAAACCATCATATTGTGTTGTAAACCATCATATTGTGTTGTAAACCATCATATTGTATTGTAAACCATCATATTGTAAACCATCATATTGTATTGTAAACCATCGTATTGTATTGTAAACCATCATATTGTATTGTACTGTGTGGCTCCTTAGCAAATTCCCTTACATGAACACAACTATTTTATTTACCATTGTCAGTGTGTGTGTTGTCTACAGTATATGGGAACTGTATGTTCTCCTCTGAGTGATCATCCTCTGGGAGGTTTTTATTGTTCTTTAACAGCAGCAGTAATGCATGGCTTCTTTGATGACCCAAATAGATATAGGACATTTTTGTATTATTTTTTTTATTTGTATTTAAGTAGGCAAGTCAGTTAAGAACAAATTCTTATTTACAATGACGGACTAAACTGACTGAAAACTTTTACTGTGTTTTTGTGTTTTAATCACCAGAGACACTTATTGATCATTATTTCAGTTTTTTTGGGAACTTTGAAAAAGGAGCTAGATTTTGGAGACAGTCCATACTTCACTGCCTGCCTTCAGCTCAGGTTTAGGGGGTAAATTCAAGGCCAACAGAAAGGAAAGGCCAGGTTAGAAGTACCAACATGATAGGAGCCAAACACTTGACATTTTACTCATTTGAATAGTTTGAACCATAGCAACCAATGAGAATGCGAGAATGTCACATTTCCCCCCCCGTTCTTAGGAACAAGAATCCCTGTGGAAGTCCTTGGATGTTTTTCAAGATGACACCAACAAAAATACAACGGCGTCCAAACTGCGGTGAGGATACTTGGGTCAAGTCTCGGGAAAAATAACATCAAATAACAGGCTTCATTTCCTTCACTTGAAAAATCCCCTTTTCTCTATCTAAGGTCAACAGACTTTCTTTCAAAAGCAGTGACAATAATGAGTTAAAGGCGGCTTAGGGCTTTATGGCCCGATGCCTGGCTGGGCCTCTTAGCTCAGCACCACCACACTGAGTGACAGAAGGCAGCTGGCAGACCACACCAGTCTTCTTCCTGCAGTGGAAGAGATGCCTTTTGGTCCAGCCAACAGCATTCACTTCTACTCCTCATTTCAGACAATCACTCTTGTCTTTGCACCAAATAATGTTTGAGGAGCTTAACTGGGTGGAAACATAAATGATACAAACCAACACTCATGTTTAGAAGAGCTTAACTGGGTAGAAACATAAATGATACTATATTTTAGGAGTGTTGACTTTGGATTTATCAGTAATTTTGTTCTATATCCTCCTGAGACCTGACGGAACATTTGTGTTTGGGGTAAAATAAAATGCATATATTTTTTTAAATATATTTGTATTTATATTTTATTGTAATGACAAAATTATCCACTGTAGTGGTTATTAGGACATACATCTGGAAAAGTTTACATTACAGTCAATGGGTACAGTAGGTGGAACACATTAACATTACAGTCAATGGGTACAGTAGGTAAAAAACGTAACGCTCCACTCAATGGGTACAGTAGGTGAAATACATTCCTGTCAATGGTTACAGTAGGTGAAAAACATAAATTTTCCAGTCAATGGGTACAGTAGGTGAAAAACATTAACGTTCCAGTCAATGGGTACAGTAGGTTTAAAACATAGTTGAAGTGTCCGGGTGTCCACTACAGAGGACAGGAAGAGAAAGTTGTCAAGGTCACACACCCCGACACATGTGATATCATTGAAAAGCCCAGAATGTCCCCTCAAAGGGACAACGGGACTTAATACAGTCAGTGGCTTGTATGGCCTCACAGATACGAACCAAAACCTGATGTCCACTAGAAAGAACAACATTACATTTCTGGGTCTCATGTTTTATTTTATTTATCCTTTATTTAACCGGGCAACTCAGTTAAGAACTAATTCTTATTTTACAATGACGGCCTACCCCGGTCAAACCCTCCCCAAACCCGGACGACGCTGTGCCAATTGTGCGTCGCCCAATGGGACTCCCGATCACAGCCGGAAGTGATAGAGTCCGGGATTGTACCAGGGTCTGTAGTCACGCCTCTAGCACTGAGATGCAGTGCCTTAGACCCGCTGCACCACTCGGGAGAGGCCTATTTTTCCCTGTTCATCTGGGTAACATCTCTCAATTATCCACAATACAATTCTCATTAATTAACGTTCTTAGCTGTCCACGGGTGGCAACCTTCTCCAAAATACATTGGAATAGTAATTTCTTCCCTACTATTATCCATTCAATCTGTCACGTCCTGACCATAGTTATCTATGTTCTCTGTATTATTTTGGTCAGGTCAGGGTGTGACGAGGGTGGGTATGCTAGTTTTTGTATTGTCTAGGGTTTTTGTATGTCTAGGTAATGTAGGTCTATGGTGGCCTGATATGGTTCCCAATCAGAGGCAGCTGATTGGGGATCATATTTAGGTAGCCATTTTCCCTTTTGTGTTCGTGGGTTCTTGTCTATGTGTAGTTGCCTGTCAGCACTCGTTTATATAGCTTCACGTGTCGTTTTGTTATTTTGTTAGTTTGTTCAGTGTTCATTCTTTTAATAAATATAGAATGTACGCTTACCACGCTGCGCCTCGGTCCGATTCATACGACGAACGTGACACAATCATCTCATGGAAAGTAGTAGAGGTTGGTGATAGAGGGAATACAAATGAAACATCCAATCAGTCCAAGTACAAAGTAACGGATAATGTTATTTTGTTTTTTTGTCGCTTTCTATGTTTGTATTTCACTGGTTCATTTACGTCAATTAAACTCCCCCGGTTGTCTGTGAGGCAGATCCATGCCAGTCGTGTTACTGAGGCTGGCAAAGCTCAGTGTGAATGACTTGGCAGGCCAACAGACAGCAGCACATACGGATAGGCCCTTCTAGGATATCTGCTGTGACAAGGCTTTACGAGCTTACCGAACTTACTGGTAATTTGGCAAAGAACTGTTAGCACTTACAGGAAATGACACCACAGACCCATATGATTTCAAACAAGGCACTTATATCCAATATCCCAATGTACTTTTAGCTCTTAAAAATGTTACCGTTCACTGACTATTGGCTTATGTTTTGGTGGCATGTTAACTAACTCAATATCTGTACTTTCTAGCTAGTTGTAATGATGAGTCCTCTCTAAGTCGTTCTTGGTATGAACATGGCAGTTTCTAGTGCTAGGTGGTTGTAGGGCTCTGGTCCTTGTCAACATATTGGTATATTTGGAGTAACACAATATAATGAGATGTTCCTACAGGGGATAGCCAGCAGTCAGCCTGCGAGGTCCAACGTTAATGAAACCATTCAAGTGCAACAAACTGAATGACTTATCAGGACAAAATGTGTTATTTTCTTAAGGTAAATTCCTCAGTAATATAAAACGTATATAAACTGATTCCATCACAAAGGTGACACAGAAGCTAACCCGACAGAGGATCATTTAATTGGTAACCACATAAATACAATAAAAGGATATTGCACTTGGAATGCATTATTACAAAAAAATGTTTTATTGGAATTGCTGCAAGTGAATTTCAAAAACACTACCAGCTAAATTATAACAGGTCTATCTTTAAATATCAAATTATATTACATTAAAGCAATAACGTACCTCCCAGCTAAAATAATATCATTTGAGGTTATTACATTGTCTAAAAAAGAAAACCTTCTCTTTGACAAGCTGGGTGAATTCTTCTTCAGGTTGTTGTGAATTGATAGGACGTCTATATTTGCACTAAAGTCTGATATTGTATTATGTCACATGGACCAGCAATGTAGAAGAGTTGTTTCTGCAGATTACTGAGGGTGGAAGAACTAAGTACAGTACAATAGCACTACGTGCCAGATTGATGGGTAGAGTAGTTTGCTGTATCAAAGTGAACATGGCTCGTATAAGTAAAGTTGTTATGAAGCTGACCCCTTTAACACGAAAAGGATCCGCACTGAGGAACGTCTTCACTTCTCTCCTTAATATTTAACCCATTCACCTCGATTGACCTAAACCGTGACCAAGCTCAATAAACAAACACCGTTACTACACAGTCATGCACAACAAACAGTTCTACTACACAACAAAGAGTTCTACTACACAATAAACAGTTCTACTACACAACAAACAGTTCTACTACACAACAACGAGTTCTACTACACAACAAACAGTTCTACTACACAATAAACAGTTCTACTACACAACAAACAGTTCTACTACACAACAAAGAGTTCTACTACACAACAAACAGTTCTACTACACAACAAACAGTTCTACTACACAACAAACAGTTCTACTACACAACAAAGAGTTCTACTACACAACAAACAGTTCTACTACACAACAAAGAGTTCTACTACACAACAAACAGTTCTACTACACAACAAAGAGTTCTACTACACAACAAACTGTTATACTACACAATACACAGTTCTACTACACAACAAAGAGTTCTACTACACAACAAAGAGTTCTACTACACAACAAACTGTTATACTACACAATACACAGTTCTACTACACAACAAAGAGTTCTACTACACAACAAAGAGTTCTACTACACAACAAACAGTTCTACTACACAACAAACAGTTCTACTACACAATAAACAGTTCTACTACACAACAAACAGTTCTACTACACAACAAACAGTTTTACTACACAACAAACAGTTCTACTACACAACAAACTGTTATACTACACAATACACAGTTCTACTACACAACAAACAGTTTACACAAAGTCTATAAGTTCCCCTCACTTGCAGAAGAATCACACTAATATCAGTATTTTACAAATGCCCATTCAGCTGTTTAGCAGCACAGTGTTTAGCAAAACAGATCCAGGAAAAGCTTTGAAAGTATAAAGGAACAAACGTGCCCCAAATAGTCAGAAAAACACTCAATTATGATTTTTAAAAATATAAATATCCTCAAAACCCCCCAGAGCTTGAGTCTTTTGATAATATGATGCTCTGTTTTACATCTCTTGGTACACAAACAGTCC
>NW_024058693.1:27500-49390 GCF_016432855.1 Salvelinus namaycush
TATTGAACAGGTTGGGAAGAGCTGATATTGAACAGGTTGGGAAACTGCAGATATTGAACAGGTTGGGAAACTGCAGATATTGAACAGGTTGGGAAGAGCTGATATTGAACAGGTTGGGAAGGGCTGATATTGAACAGGTTGGGAAGGGCTGATATTGAACAGGTTGGGAAGAGCTGATATTGAACAGGTTGGGAAGGGCTGATATTGAACAGGTTGGGAAGGGCTGATATTGAACAGGTTGGGAAGAGCTGATATTGAACAGGTTGGGAAGGGCTGATATTGAACAGGTTGGGAAACTGCAGATATTGAACAGGTTGGGAAGAGCTGATATTGAACAGGTTGGGAAACGGCTGATATTGAACAGGTTGGCAAGAGCTGATATTGAACAGGTTGGGAAACGGCTGATATTGAACAGGTTGGGAAACTGCAGATGTTGAACAGGTTGGGAAACTGCAGATATTGAACAGGTTGGGAAACAACTGATATTGAACAGGTTGGGAAACTGCAGATATTGAACAGGTTGGGAAATGGCAGATATTGAACAGGTTGGGAAACGGCTGATATTGAACAGGTTGGGAAACTGCAGATATTGAACAGGTTGGGAAACTGCAGATATTGAACAGGTTGGGAAACAACTGATATTGACAGGTTGGGAAACTGCAGATATTGAACAGGTTGGGAAACTGCAGATATTGAACAGGTTGGGAAGGGCTGATATTGAACAGGTTGGGAAGAGCTGATATTGAACAGGTTGGGAAACTGCAGATATTGAACAGGTTGGGAAACTGCAGATATTGAACAGGTTCGGAAGGGCTGATATTGAACAGGTTGGGAAGAGCTGATATTGAACAGGTTGGGAAGAGCTGATATTGAACAGGTTGGGAAGAGCTGATATTGAACAGGTTGGGAAGAGCTGATATTGAACAGGTTGGGAAGAGCTGATATTGAACAGGTTGGGAAGAGCTGATATTGAACAGGTTGGGAAGAGCTGATATTGAACAGGTTGGGAAACTGCAGATATTGAACAGGTTGGGAAACTGCAGATATTGAACAGGTTGGGAAGAGCTGATATTGAACAGGTTGGGAAGGGCTGATATTGAACAGGTTGGGAAGGGCTGATATTGAACAGGTTGGGAAGAGCTGATATTGAACAGGTTGGGAAGGGCTGATATTGAACAGGTTGGGAAGGGCTGATATTGAACAGGTTGGGAAGAGCTGATATTGAACAGGTTGGGAAGGGCTGATATTGAACAGGTTGGGAAACTGCAGATATTGAACAGGTTGGGAAGAGCTGATATTGAACAGGTTGGGAAACGGCTGATATTGAACAGGTTGGGAAGAGCTGATATTGAACAGGTTGGGAAACGGCTGATATTGAACAGGTTGGGAAACTGCAGATATTGAACAGGTTGGGAAACTGCAGATATTGAACAGGTTGGGAAACAACTGATATTGAACAGGTTGGGAAACTGCAGATATTGAACAGGTTGGGAAATGGCAGATATTGAACAGGTTGGGAAACGGCTGATATTGAACAGGTTGGGAAACTGCAGATATTGAACAGGTTGGGAAACTGCAGATATTGAACAGGTTGGGAAACAACTGATATTGAACAGGTTGGGAAACTGCAGATATTGAACAGGTTGGGAAACTGCAGATATTGAACAGGTTGGGAAGGGCTGATATTGAACAGGTTGGGAAGAGCTGATATTGAACAGGTTGGGAAACTGCAGATATTGAAGAGGTTGGGAAACTGCAGATATTGAACAGGTTGGGAAGGGCTGATATTGAACAGGTTGGGAAACTGCAGATATTGAACAGGTTGGGAAGGGCTGATATTGAACAGGTTGGGAAGGGCGAAAATGGCCCACAACTGTATTTTGTGGAGGTTTGAATGTTTAAACGAAGACGTCTCGGGGGTGTGTATAGTTTAAGGGGCGCCACAAAGGGTCAGTCTAGTTTAGTCTGCGAGAGGAGAGTTCAAAGGTCAGTTATTGATCAAATCAAACAGGAAGCCTACTACTGTACCCATACGACGTGCTGTTAAACATATTCAGTTACACTGGTTCTTCCTCTAAACGTTTGGAGCTTTACGCCGTGACGGTTTGTGGTAGATGATGGCAGATTGTGGGAAATTAGGTCATTCTGGCAACAATGGCCGACGCTTAAATAACTATGTCATAGAATTCTGCGGCACCCAGCAAGCTGTGATGCAGTACGCCACAACTCCTAAAGGAAGAACCACTGTTAATCCATCAGAACTACACTACATGACCAACAGTGTAAGAACACCTCTTGAAATTAGTGGATTCGGCTATTTCAGCCACACCCTTTGCTGACAGGTGTATATAATTGCTCATACAACCATGCAATCTCCATAGACATTGGCAGTATAATGGTCCTTACTGAAATGGCCCATACAGTGACTTTCAATGTGGCGCCGTCATAGGATGCCACCTTTCCAACGAGTCCGTTCATCAAATTTCCAAACTGTCTCTTTTGAAGAAACGTCAGCAAAATAACTGTTCATCGGGAGCTTCATGAAATGAATTCCATGGCCGAGGAGCCATGGAGTAACGCTAAGATTACCATGTGCAATGCAAAGCGTTGGCTGGAGTGGTGTAAAGTTAGCCGCCATTGGACTCTGGAGCAGTGGAAACACGTTCACTGGTGTGATGAATCACGCTTCACCATTTGGCAGTCCGACAGACAAATCTGGGTTTGGCGGATGCCAGGAGAACGCTGCCTGCCCCAATGCATAGTGCCAACTGTAAAGTTTGGTGGAGGAGGAATAATGGTCTGGGGCTGTTTTTCATAGTTCGGGCTTGGACCCTTAGTTCCAGTGAAGGGAAATCTTAACGCTACAGCATACAATGACATTCTAGATGATTCTGTGCTTCCAACTTTGTGGCAACAGTTTGGGGAAGGCCATTCCTGTTTCAGCATGACAATGCCTCCGTGCACAAAGCGAGGTCCATACAGAAATGGTTTGTGGAGATCGGTGAGGAAGAACTTGACTGGCCTGCAGAGAGCCCTGACCTCAACCACATCGAACACCTTTGAGATGAATTGGAATGCCGAACATCAGTGCCCAACCTCACTAATACTCTTGTGGCTGAACAGAAGCAAGTTCCCGTATTAATGTTCCAACATCTAGTTGAAAGCCTTCTCAGAAGAGTAGAGGCTGTTATAGCAGCAAAAGGGGGATCAACTCCATATTAATGTCCATGATGTTGGTATGAGATGTTCAACGAGCAGGTGTCCACATACTTTTAGCCAAGCGGTGTATATTGTTAGGGGGCCAGGTAACATAACGGGTCCATACCGAACAAGTCCCATATTATGATCATTTAATGAGATCAAATCTCTATTAGCAACATTTAATCAGGAGAGTTCAGGCCTCCTTAGGGAGTGAAGCAGACTCAAACACTATGAATGGCAGGTCCCTACATGCAGTTACAGTGAGTGTTGGTGTTACTGTACTGGTACAGTATTGGACTCGGAGGCTTCTTGATAGTACTGTAGTGAGCAGAGAAGGACAATGCCTCTACTCTACATACATAAACGGCACCCTATCCCCTATAGAGTACACTATGTTTGACCAGGATCCATCAAAAGTAGGGCACTACATAGGGAATAGGTTGCCGTTGCTGACGCTGCCCCGGAATGCTTAGAGCCTCTGCTACAATGAATTCTATGAATAAATATCAGCACTTCCCCATCCATTTAGTCATTGTGTCACACAGTGAGGTCTGAACGGAGACAGACGACGGAACAGAGAACTTAATAAACAGCCTGATAGGTTTGACACCCCGGAACCAGCTTGGTAAACTGCAGGTCTATAGAAGCCCTCAATTTGTTGTGTATGTTTGTCATGTATACTGAGCAACATGCAGACATTTCTAAGATTTTACTAAGTTATAGTTCATATAAAGGAATCCAGTCAATTGAAACAAATTCATTAGGCCCTAATCTATAGATTTCACATGACTGGGAGTAAAGACATACATCTGTTGGTCACAGATACCTTAAAAAAACGTAGGGGTGTAGATCAGAGAACCAGTCAGTATCTGGTGTGACCACCACTTGCCTCATGCAGCGTGACACATCTCCTTTTCTTAAACTTGACGAGGCTGTTGATTGTAGCCTTCTAGAATGTTGTCCCAGTCCTCTTCAATGGTTGTGCAAAGTTGCTGGATATTGGCGGGAACATGCACAATGGGTGACATGTCTATTGAGTATGCAGGTCATGGGAAGAACTGGGACATTTTCAGTTACCAGGAATTGTGTCCAGATCCTACAACTTGGGGCTGTGCACTATCATGCTGAAACATGAGGTGATGGCGGTGGATGAATGGCACGACAATGGACCTCCAGGATCTCGTCACGGTATCTCTGTGCATTCAAACTGCCATCGATAATATGCAGGTGTGTTCGTTGTCCGTAGCTTATGCCTGCCCATACCATAACCCCACCTCCACTATGGGGCACTTTGTTCACAAAAGTTGACATCAGCAAACCGCTCGCCCACACCACACCATACACATGGTCTGCGGTTGTGAGGACGGTTGGACATACTGCCAAATCTTCTAAAATGGCTTATGGTAGAGAAATTAACATTAAATTCTCTGGCATCAGCCAATTTCATTCTCCCTCAAGACTTGATATATCTGTGGCATTATGTTCTGTGACAAAACAGAACATTTTAGAATGGCCTTTCATTATCCCCAGCACAAGGTGAACCTGTGTAATGATCATGCTGTTTAATCATCGTCTTGATATGCCACACCTGTCAGGTGAGGGGAATACAGGTGAATGGAATACTCACTAACATAGATGTAAACACATTTGTGCACTTTTTTGTGTGTATGTAAAATGTTATTTAAGTTTATGAAACATGGTACCAAAGCTTTACATGTTTCTATATATTTTTGTTCAGTGTAATTGAATGATGAAATGAAAAGAATAGCATAGAGAATTACATAGCATCATAACACCTAGCGACCCTGTTAGCTACAGTTGTTTCACTTAATTTGCTGCAGGACATGCAATGCCGTAGTTTATTCAAGGTTTTAAGAGGCGTTTTAAAAGGCATCTATAGTTTGTAATTTCCACTGTTAAATGTCAGACTTGATTTGCCCTAAAGGAACATGTATTAACCCCTACAAAAAAAAATGCAATTCATTATACTCCACATAATAATTCACATCTCCTGTTGCTGCAGGATTATTTTCCTTATGTGAGAAACTGGTCCCATTAAATCTGTAAATTACAACTGAAAGCTAAGACAACGTACGATGTAAATCATAGACGGTAATATACTCACAACTCAGCAAAACTTCATTAAATGTAAACTATCAAAACGCCTGTTCACATCATTGGAGCCCTAATCATATGATTTTCAATGATAACCACGTCCTCAGCTCCACAGTAACGTCTCAGCTTTGACTTTCAGTTTGACATGTCTGTCTGATCGACCGATCAAACCGGGCGGGCTCAGCTCTGTCAGTCTAAGTGCTGTTGTAGTTAAGATGTCCATACTAAGTAGCCTAATGCCTTTCACATTTCAGAAAGCAACTTCAGGTAGTCAGGTGTTCACCGTCTGGATATTCCCACGCAGACGGCAGAGTTCTGGTACTGATTGTAGTCCTGTCTCAGAGTTTGTCTGAGCAGTGTCTTAACGTCATGCTAAAACCTACTCTGAGCTTTTTCTGAGATGCTTTGTGGGTATGGGCCCAGATCCCTAACTTAGTATCCTGTAAGCAGCTCAGATCAGATCAGTATTTTAGTGTCCTGGGAGCAGCTCAGATCAGATCCCTATCTTAGTGTCCTGGGAGCAGCTCAGGTCAGATCCGTATTTTAGTGTCCTGGGAGCAGCTCAGATCAGATCCGTATTTTAGTGTCCTGTGAGCAGCTCAGATCAGATCCCTATTTTAGTGTCCTGTGAGCAGCTCAGATCAGAACCCTATCTTAGTGTCCTGGGAGCAGCTCAGATCAGGTCCCTATCTTAGTATCCTGTTAGCAGCTCAGATCAGATCCCTATTTTAGTGTCCTGTGAGCAGCTCAGATCAGATCCCCATCTTAGTGTCCTGGGAGCAGCTCAGATCAGATTCCTATCTTAGTGTGATTGTTATAAACTTATTGTTTATTTTTCCTCCATGCATGTATGTTTTGATAAGTGCGCTGTCTTGGTTCTGTGATAATAAACCTTTGGTTTAACTTCCTCTGCAGTCTTATCCCTGCTGGTTGAGCTGGAGACTCTTAAACCAATATAAATATGGGCAGTCACTCCAACCCCAGACCTAAATAGAACATTGCAGTGATCTGGAATATGGGATTAAACACCCTGTTGAATTCAGTCCCAGGCTCCACAGATAAAGTTATCAGAGTCAGTTTCAACCCTCCCTCCCTCCCTCAACTCCCTCCCTCCCTCCCTCCCTCCCTCCCTCCCTCCACCCACCCACCCACCCACCCACCAGGCCGTGGTATTTAAAAGATGGGATTTCTGAGACTCAAACTGCTCAGTTGTATAAACATTCAGCAAGCAGCATTAGAATTATTCATACCATGTAGTAGTGATAGGCGGTTAATGCAGCTGTTTAAGGGCAATATGTGCTTCCCAAACGCCACTGTATTCCCTGTATATGGGCCTTGGTCACACATAGTGCACTATATAGGGAATAGAATGCCATTTAGGACACAGCCAATGTGTGATTGCTCTTTGTTGTAGACTTTGGGATATTTGAATTCCATTTTCTTACTAACAGCCAAGGCAAACATCCAGAAGGTAATCAGTACTCCGGGGCGAGCAAGTCAAAGCAGTGCAGTGTCAACCTCTTAAATGTTTCCAGTGTGACCTCTATCATCAAATAATTACCATCTAATCGGCACCGGGTATGTTTATCTGGGGTAGCTAAGGGGTGACTTGGTTGTGGCGAAGAGGGGGGCTTGCAATCTATAGTGTACATGGCATACGCATTGGAACAAAGAGGATCCTTAATTCACCATATCAATGATTAAAAAAGGTTCACATCAGATGACAATAGACTAAACGTTGTTATGTGATTGACTTCAGGGCAAACAGCTGTGTAACAACTCTCTAGGACACGGAGGACAACAATTGGACATGAATCTAATTCCTGTGTTTTGCTTTGTTTCAGTTGCACGGCCTTCACAGCTAAATCAACCCTGAGGCTCGTCTCTTAGCAGAGAGGAAAAAAGGGGATTAGCCAAATATCATTAAAGCATGCAGTTATAAAACAAGATCTGATTTATGAATTAAAACAGCAGACAAATCAAGGCCAGATCAGCACAGAGCACCAACACAGCGGGAAGACAAATCCTCACCAGCCACTATTGAAGTCTGACAGTAATTGACGACAAAGCAAAAGGTTTGTAGGAAGCCATTGTTAGGTGTCAGAGCTTTCTCCTTTACAACGCAGGCTTGATCCTTCCTCCACCCCGTTAGATGTTTAAGAATGGGGAGATCTATACTCCTGTTAGTGGAAGAGGAATGGGGAGATCTATACACCAGTTAGTGGTAGAGGGATGGGGAGATCTATACTCCTGTTAGTGGTAGAGGGATGGGGAGATCTATACTCCTGTTAATGGTAGAGGGATGGGGAGATCTATACTCCTGTTAGTGGTAGAGGGATGGGGAGATCTATACTCCTGTTAGTGGTAGAGGGATGGGGAGATCTATACTCCTGTTAGTGGTAGAGGAAAGGGGAGATCTATACTTCTATTACATTTTACATTTTACATTTTAAGTCATTTAGCAGACGCTCTTATCCAGAGCGACTTACAAATTGGAAAGTTCATACATATTCATCCTGGTCCCCCCGTGGGAATTGAACCCTGGTCCCCCCGTGGGAATTGAACCCACAACCCTGGCGTTGCAAGCGCCATGCTCTACCAACTGAGCCACACGGGACCACATTAGAGGGATGGGGAGATGTATACTCCTGTTAGTGGTAGAGAGATGGGGAGATCTATACTCCTGTTAGTGGTAGAGGAATGGGGAGATCTATACACCTGTTAGTGGTAGAGGGATGGGGAGATTTATACTCCTGTTAGTGGTAGAGAGATGGGGAGATCTATACTCCTGTTAGTGGTAGAGGAATGGGGAGATCTATACTCCTGTTAGTGGTAGAGAGATGGGGAGATCTATACTCCTGTTAGTGGTAGAGGGATGGGGAGATCTACACTCCTGTTAGTGGTAGAGGGATGGGGAGATCTATACTCCTGTTAATGGTAGAGGAATGGGGAGATCTATAGTCCTGTTAGTGGTAGAGAGATGGGGAGATCTATACTCCTGTTAGTGGTAGAGGAATGGGGAGATCTATACTCCTGTTAGTGGTAGAGAGATGGGGAGATCTATACTCCTGTTAGTGGTAGAGGGATGGGGAGATCTACACTCCTGTTAGTGGTAGAGGGATGGGGAGATCTACACTCCTGTTAGTGGTAGAGAGATGGGGAGATCTACACTCCTGTTAGAGGTAGAGGAATGGGGAGATCTACACTCCTGTTAGTGGTAGAGGGATGGGGAGATCTATACTCCTGTTAGTGGTAGAGGGATGGGGAGATCTACACTCCTGTTAGTGGTAGAGAGACGGGGAGATCTATACTCCTGTTAGTGGTAGAGAGATGGGGAGATCTATACTCCTGTTAGTGGTAGAGAGATGGGGAGATCTATACTCCTGTTAGTGGTAGAGGGATGGGGAGATCTATACTCCTGTTAGTGGTAGAGGAATGGGGAGATCTATACTCCTGTTAGTGGTAGAGGGATGGGGAGATCTACACTCCTGTTAGTGATAGAGAGACGGGGAGATCTATACTCCTGTTAGTGGTAGAGGGATGGGGAGATCTATACTCCTGTTAGTGGTAGAGGAATGGGGAGATCTATACTCCTGTTAGTGGTAGAGGAATGGGGAGATCTATACTCCTGTTAGTGGTAGAGGGATGGGGAGATCTATACTCCTGTTAGTGGTAGAGAGATGGGGAGATCTACACTCCTGTTAGTGGTAGAGAGGTGGGGAGATCTATACTCCTGTTAGTGGTAGAGAGATGGGGAGATTTATACTCCTGTTAGTGGTAGAGAGATGGGGAGATCTATACTCCTGTTAGTGGTAGAGAGATGGGGAGATCTACACTCCTGTTAGTGGTAGAGGGATGGGGAGATCTATACTCCTGTTAGTGGAAGAGGGATGGGGAGATCTATACTCCTGTTAGTGGTAGAGAGATGGGGAGATCTATACTCCTGTTAGTGGTAGAGAGATGGGGAGATCTATACTCCTGTTAGTGGTAGAGGGATGGGGAGATCTATACTCCTGTTAGTGGTAGAGAGATGGGGAGATCTACACAACATCTAGCAGAAACAGTCAGCATAGATAGAAGACAGTCAACATAGATATTAGACAGTCAACATAGATAGAAGACAGTCAACATAGATAGAAGACAGTCAACATAGATAGTAGACAGTCAACATAGAGAGTAGACAGTCAACATACATAGTAGACAGTCAGCATAGATAGTAGACAGTCAGCATAGCTAGCAGACAGTCAGCATAGATAGTAGACAGTCAGCATAGCTAGCAGACAGTCAACATAGAGAGTAGACAGTCAACATAGATAGTAGACAGTCAGCATAGAGAGTAGACAGTCAGCATAGATAGTAGACAGTCAACATAGATAGTAGACAGTCAACATAGATAGTAGACAGTCAACATAGATAGTAGACAGTCAACATAGATAGTAGACAGTCAACATAGATAGTAGACAGTCAGCATAGATAGTAGACAGTCAACATAGATAGTAGACAGTCAACATAGATAGTAGACAGTCAACATAGAGAGTAGACAGTCAACATAGAGAGTAGACAGTCAACACAGAGAGTAGACAGTCAGCACAGATAGTAGACAGTCAACATAGATAGTAGACAGTCAGCATAGATAGTAGACAGTCAACATAGATAGTAGACACTCAACATAGATAGTAGACAGTCAACATAGCTAGCAGGCAGTCAACATAGAGAGTATACAGTCAACATAGATAGTAGACAGTCAACATAGATATTAGACAGTCAGCATAGATAGTAGACAGTCAACACAGATAGTAGACATTCAACATAGATAGTAGACAGTCAGCATAGCTAGTAGACAGTCAACATAGATAGTAGACAGTCAACATAGATAGTAGACAGTCAACATAGCTAGCAGGCAGTCAACATAGAGAGTAGACAGTCAACATAGATAGTAGACCGTCAACATAGATATTAGACAGTCAGCATAGCTAGCAGACAGTCAACATAGCTAGCAGACAGTCAACGTAGAGAGTAGACAGTCAACCTAGATAGTAGACAGTCAACATAGATAGTAGACAGTCAACATAGATAGTAGACAGTCAGCATAGATAGTAGACAGTCAGCATAGATAGTAGACAGTCAGCATAGATAGTAGACAGTCAACATAGCTAGCAGACAGTCAACATAGATAGTAGACAGTCAACATAGATAGTAGACAGTCAACATAGATAGTAGACAGTCAACATAGATAGTAGACAGTCAACATAGCTAGCAGACAGTCAACATAGATAGTAGACAGTCAACATAGCTAGCAGACAGTCAACATAGATAGTATACAGTCAACATAGATAGTAGACAGTCAACATAGATAGTAGACAGTCAGCATAGATAGTAGACAGTCAACATAGATAGTAGACAGTCAGCATAGATAGTAGACAGTCAACATAGCTAGCAGACAGTCAACATAGATAGTAGACAGTCAACTCAGATAGTAGACAGTCAACAATACATCTGTTAAAACAGCAGGTACGGTATCTGTGAGAAAACAGGTAAAGTGTCCATATTGCAATGCTATACCTTAACTCTGTAAATTCCAAGTTGTGAAGTGTTTTAAATTAGAAATGTGTATGTGTGTACTTGTGTGTTAAAGAGAGAGACAGAGAGACAGAGAGAGAGAGAGAGAGAGAGAGACAGAGAGACAGAGAGACAGAGAGAGAGAGAGACAGAGAGACAGAGAGACAGAGAGAGAGAGACAGAGAGAGAAAAAAGAAAGGAAGACAGAAAGACAGAAAGACAGAAAGACAGATATAGTGAGACGAGACCTCTCTCCCCCTGAGATTGACAAACCAATGCCAGAGGATTTGGTGGTCTATCACTCTGTAGGATCAGAGTCAAGATGTTTCATGGGGGGAGACGGAGACATAAGGAGGAAGCCACGCCACAACATGATGAGAATCCCTCTCATTAATCAGACTTATTAATGCTCTGGGTAGCCAGTACAGCAAGGAGCCCCCTCTGCTGGAACTAACAGGACACTTATGCACACAGTCTCTCCCTCACACGTCCCTCATATATCACATCAACCTCATCAAGAGATTGATAAAGGTACAGTATCTACTCTCCTCTCAGTCCAGTCCCTCTTCTGTTTAAAGCTCATCAAGAGATTGATAAAGGTACAGTATCTACTCTCCTCTCAGTCCAGTCCCTCTTCTGTTTAAAGCTCATCAAGAGATTGATAAAGGTACAGTATCTACTCCCGTCTCAGTCCAGTCCCCCTTCTATTGAAAGCTCATCAAGAGATTGATAAAGGTACAGTATCTACTCTCCTCTCAGTCCAGTCCCCCTTCTGTTTAAACCTCATCAAGAGATTGATAAAGGTACAGTATCTACTCTCCTCTCAGTCCAGTCCCTCTTCTGTTTAAACCTCATCAAGAGATTGATAAAGGTACAGTATCTACTCCCGTCTCAGTCCAGTCCCTCTTCTGTTTAAAGCTCATCAAGAGATTGATAAAGGTACAGTATCTACTCTCCTCTCAGTCCAGTCCCTCTTCTGTTTAAAGCTCATCAAGAGATTGATAAAGGTACAGTATCTACTCTCCTCTCAGTCCAGTCCCCCTTCTATTGAAAGCTCATCAAGATATTGATGAAGTTCTATATTCTCCTCCCCTCTCAGTTTAGTCTCCCTTCTGTTTGACAAGTTCATGGTGTTCAGGCCCATGATGATAACAAGAAGGGGGACTTTATTGAGAGTTGTGAAAGTGATAAGGAACCACAGTCAGTGTCTTTACTAAACTGTTGTACTGAATGGTGCCATGAACCAACAAACCCAACCAAAGCACAGTTAAGCGTGTCAACTCAAAACTGAACACAGAACAACAGGAAACGTTCACGCCGGTGTCCAGAGGTGTAAAATTAGCCTTGCTGTTCCAAGTCATGCAATGTTTCTCAGCTCCTATTGTTTTGAAAGAGTGATTTCATGGACTCAATAATTCCATGTGTCCCAGCTCTTCCTTTAGTGGTCAGCAGGATTACATGAAAGGTATGGTTGACCGTCTGTTTTGGCAACGACAGGGGCAACATGTTATTCTGGGACAGCTTTTCCTTTCATTACCTTTAGTTTGGAGGAGGTGATGACAGAGGTACACAACAGGGCTAGTTTCCTCATGTACAGGGAAGTGTAGCTACAGGACCAGTGACAACAGAGGTACACAACAGGGCTAGTTTCCTCATGTACAGGGAAGTGTAGCTACATTACCAGTGAAAACAGAGGTACACAACAGGGCTAGTTTCCTAATGTACAGGGAAGTGTAGCGACAGGACCAGTGACAACAGAGGTACACAACAGGGCTAGTTTCCTCATGTACAGGGAAGTGTAGCGACGGGACCAGTGACAACAGAGATACACAACAGGGCTAGTTTCCTCATGTACAGGGAAGTGTAGCGACGGGACCAGTGACAACAGAGGTACACAACAGGGCTAGATTCCTCATGTACAGGGAAGTGTAGCGACGGGACCAGTGACAACAGAGGTACACAACAGGGCTAGATTCCTCATGTACAGGGAAGTGTAGCGACGGGACCAGTGACAACAGAGGTACACAACAGTGTTAGTTTCCTCATGTACAGGGAAGTGTAGCGACGGGACCAGTGACAACAGAGGTACACAACAGGGCTAGTTTCCTCATGTACAGGGAAATGTAGCTACAGGACCAGTGACAACAGAGGTACACAACAGTGTTAGTTTCCTCATGTACAGGGAAGTGTAGCTACAGGACCAGTGACAACAGAGATACACAACAGGGCTAGTTTCCTAATGTACAGGGAAGTGTAGCGACGGGACCGGTGACAACAGAGATACACAACAGGGCTAGTTTCCTCATGTACAGGGAAGTGTAGCGACGGGACCAGTGACAACAGAGGTACACAACAGGGCAAGTTTCCTCATGTACAGGGAAGTGTATCTACAGGACCAGTGACAACAGAGGTACACAACAGTGTTAGTTTCCTCATGTACAGGGAAGTGTAGCGACGGGACCAGTGACAACAGAGGTACACAACAGGGCTAGTTTCCTCATGTACAGGGAAATGTAGCTACAGGACCAGTGACAACAGAGATACACAACAGTGTTAGTTTCCTCATGTACAGGGAAGTGTAGCGACGGGACCAGTGACAACAGAGGTACACAACAGGGCTAGTTTCCTCATGTACAGGGAAGTGTAGCGACGGGACCAGTGACAACAGAGGTGCACAACAGGGCTAGTTTCCTCATGTACAGGGAAGTGTAGCGACGGGACCAGTGACAACAGAGGTACACAACAGGGCTAGTTTCCTCATGTACAGGGAAGTGTAGCGACGGGACCAGTGACAACAGAGGTACACAACAGGGCTAGTTTCCTCATGTACAGGGAAGTGTAGCTACAGGACCAGTGACAACAGAGGTACACTACAGGGCTAGTTACCTCATGTACAGGGAAGTGTAGCGACGGGACCAGTGACAACAGAGGTACACAACAGGGCTAGTTTCCTCATGTACAGGGAAGTGTAGCGACGGGACCAGTGACAACAGAGGTACACAACAGGGCTAGTTTCCTCATGTACAGGGAAGTGTAGCGACGGGACCAGTGACAACAGAGGTACACAACAGGGCTAGTTTCCTCATGTACAGGGAAGTGTAGCTACGGGACCAGTGACAGCAGAGGTACACAACAGGGCTAGTTTCCTCATGTACAGGGAAGTGTAGCTACAGGACCAGTGACAACAGAGGTACACAACAGGGCTGGTTTCCTCATGTACAGGGAAGTGTAGCTACAGGACCAGTGACAACAGAGATACACAACAGGGCTAGTTTCCTCATGTACAGGGAAGTGTAGCGACAGGACCAGTGACAACAGAGGTACACAACAGGGCTAGTTTCCTCATGTACAGGGAAGTGTAGCTACAGGACCAGTGACAACAGAGGTACACAACAGGGCTAGTTTCCTCATGTACAGGGAAGTGTAGCGACGGGACCAGTGACAACAGAGATACACAACAGGGCTAGTTTCCTCATGTACAGGGAAGTGTAGCTACAGGACCAGTGACAACAGAGATACACAACAGGGCTAGTTTCCTCATGTACAGGGAAGTGTAGCGACGGGACCAGTGACAACAGAGGTACACAACAGGGCTAGTTTCCTCATGTACAGGGAAGTGTAGCGACAGGACCAGTGACAACAGAGATACACAACAGGGCTAGTTTCCTCATGTACAGGGAAGTGTAGCGACGGGACCAGTGACAACAGAGATACACAACAGGGCTAGTTTCCTCATGTACAGGGAAGTGTAGCGACGGGACCAGTGACAACAGAGGTACACAACAGGGCTAGTTTCCTCATGTACAGGGAAGTGTAGCTACGGGACCAGTGACAGCAGAGGTACACAACAGGGCTAGTTTCCTCATGTACAGGGAAGTGTAGCTACAGGACCAGTGACAACAGAGGTACACAACAGGGCTAGTTTCCTCATGTACAGGGAAGTGTAGCTACAGGACCAGTGACAACAGAGATACACAACAGGGCTAGTTTCCTCATGTACAGGGAAGTGTAGCTACAGGACCAGTGACAACAGAGGTACACAACAGGGCTAGTTTCCTCATGTACAGGGAAGTGTAGCTACAGGACCAGTGACAACAGAGATACACAACAGGGCTAGTTTCCTCATGTACAGGGAAGTGTAGCGACGGGACCGGTGACAACAGAGGTACACAACAGGGCTAGTTTCCTCATGTACAGGGAAGTGTAGCGACGGGACCAGTGACAACAGAGGTACACAACAGGGCTAGTTTCCTCATGTACAGGGAAGTGTATCTACAGGACCAGTGACAACAGAGATACACAACAGGGCTAGTTTCCTCATGTACAGGGAAGTGTAGCGACGGGACCAGTGACAACAGAGGTACACAACAGGGCTAGTTTCCTCATGTACAGGGAAGTGTAGCGACGGGACCAGTGACAACAGAGGTACACAACAGGGCTAGTTTCCTCATGTACAGGGAAGTGTAGCGACGGGACCAGTGACAACAGAGATACACAACAGGGCTAGTTTCCTCATGTACAGGGAAGTGTAGCGACGGGACCAGTGACAACAGAGGTACACAACAGGGCTAGTTTCCTCATGTACAGGGAAGTGTAGCGACGGGACCAGTGACAACAGAGGTGCACAACAGGGCTAGTTTCCTCATGTACAGGGAAGTGTAGCTACAGGACCAGTGACAACAGAGGTACACAACAGGGCTAGTTTCCTCGTGTACAGGGAAGTGTAGCGACGGGACCAATATGTTACAACTGTCCTTTTCTATTTTCCTACAAAATATTTGTCATAGGACCCCTTTTTAAAGATAATTCCAAAATCAGGAATTGTTTGAGACTCATTTAATTTGAGTTTATTGAAATATGTAATTTATTGTACAACAGACAGAGTGACAGAGAGAAGGTTCAGGCCTGCTACAGCAGCAAATGAAATGTCCTGTAACGTGAAGGAAGTCCAATGAATAAACAGTGCAACACAGTGTGGCATTAGCAAGATGGGGTACCTGACAGGGTATTATCAGGAGATGGGGTACCTGACAGGGTATTATTAGGAGATGGGGTTCCTGACAGGGTATTATCAGGAGATGGGGTTCCTGACAGGTTATTATCAGGAGATGGGGTTCCTGACAGGGTATTATCAGGAGATGGGGTACCTGACAGGGTATTATTAGGGGATGGGGTTCCTGACAGGGTATTATCAGGAGATGGGGTACCTGACAGGGTATTATTAGGGGATGGGGTTCCTGACAGGGTATTATCAGGAGATGGGGTTCCTGACAGGGTATTATCAGTAGATGGGGTTCCTGACAGGGTATTATCAGGAGATGGGGTTCCTGACAGGGTATTATCAGGAGATGGGGTTCCTGACAGGGTATTATCAGGAGATGGGGTACCTGACAGGGTATTATCAGGAGATGGGGTTCCTGACAGGGTATTATTAGGGGATGGGGTTCCTGACAGGGTATTATCAGGAGATGGGGTACCTGACAGGGTATTATCAGGAGATGGGGTTCCTGACAGGGTATTATCAGGAGATGGGGTACCTGACAGGGTATTATTAGGAGATGGGGTTCCTGACAGGGTATTATCAGGAGATGGGGTTCCTGACAGGGTATTATCAGGAGATGGGGTACCTGACAGGGTATTATCAGGAGATGGGGTTCCTGACAGGGTATTATTAGGGGATGGGGTTCCTGACAGGGTATTATCAGGAGATGGGGTACCTGACAGGGTATTATCAGGAGATGGGGTTCCTGACAGGGTATTATCAGGAGATGGGGTACCTGACAGGGTATTATTAGGAGATGGGGTTCCTGACAAGGTATTATCAGGAGATGGGGTTCCTGACAGGTTATTATCAGGAGATGGGGTACCTGACAGGGTATTATTAGGAGATGGGGTTCCTGACAAGGTATTATCAGGAGATGGGGTACCTGACAGGGTATTATTAGGGGATGGGGTTCCTGACAGGGTATTATCAGGAGATGGGGTACCTGCCAGGGTATTATTAGGGGATGGGGTTCCTGACAGGGTATTACCAGGAGATGGGGTTCCTGACAGGGTATTATTAGGAGATGGGGTTCCTGACAGGGTATTATTAGGGGATGGGGTTCCTGACAGGGTATTATCAGGAGATGGGGTTCCTGACAGGGTATTACCGGGAGATGGGGTTCCTGACAGGGTATTATCAGGAGATGGGGTTCCTGACAGGGTATTATCAGGAGATGGGGTTCCTGACAGGGTATTATTAGGGGATGGGGTTCCTGACAGGGTATTATCAGGAGATGGGGTTCCTGACAGGGTATTACCGGGAGATGGGGTTCCTGACAGGGTATTATCAGGAGATGGGGTTCCTGACAGGGTATTATCAGGAGATGGGGTTCCTGACAGGGTATTATCAGGAGATGGGGTTCCTGACAGGGTATTATCAGAAGATGGGGTTCCTGACAGGGTATTATCAGGGGATGGGGTACCTGACAGGGTATTATCAGAAGATGGGGTACCTGACAGGGTATTATCAGGAGATGGGGTTCCTGACAGGGTATTATCAGGAGATGGGGTTCCTTACAGGGTATTATCAGGAGATGGGGTTCCTGACAGGGTATTATCAGGAGATGGGGTTCCTGACAGGGTATTATCAGGAGATGGGGTTCCTGACAGGGTATTATCAGGAGATGGGGTTCCTGACAGGGTATTATCAGGAGATAGAGGAGTCTTCCAGACATTCCAGAAACAAACATCTCCACGCCGCTGATCCTCAACACTGGGGCCTCACAAGGGTGCGTTCTCAACTCTCTCTTGTACTCCCTGTTCACCCATGACTGCGTGGCCGTGCACGCCTCCAACTCAATCATCAAGTTTTCAGACGACACTACAGCGGTAGGCTTGATTACCAACAATGACGAGACGGCCTACAGGGAGGAGGTGAGGGGCCTCGGAGTGTGGTGTCGGGAAGATAACCTCACACTCAACGTCAACCAAACAAAGGAGATGATTGTGGACTTCAGGAAACAGCTGAGGGAGCACCCTCCTATCCACATCGACGGACAGTAGTGGAGAGGGTAGTAAGTTTTAAGTTCTTCTGCGTTCACATCACGGACAAACTGAAATGGTCCACCCCACAGAGAGCGTGGTGAAGAAGGCGCAGCAGCGCCTCTTCAACCTCAGGAGGCTGAAGAAATTTGGCTAGTCACCCAAAACCCTGACGAACTTTTACAGATGCACAATTGAGAGCATCCTGTCGGGCTGTATCACCGCCTGGTACGGCAACTGCTCCGCCCACAACCGTAAGGCTCTCCAGAGGGTAGTGAGGTCTGCACAACGCATCACCGGGGGCCCAACTACCTGCCCTCCAGGACACCTACAACACCCGATGTAACAGGAAGGCCAAAAGATCATCATGGACAACAGCCACCCGAGCCACTGCCTGTTCCCCCTGCTACCATCCAGAAGGCGAGGTCAGTACAGGTGCATCAAAGCTGGGACCGAGAGACTGAAAAACAGCTTCTATCTCAAGGCTGTAACACAGAGAGTCTGCTGCCTACATACAGACTCATTTCTCTGGCCACTTAAATAAATTGACGTAATAAAGGTATCACAAGTCTTTAAATAACACTTTAAATAACGCCACTTTAATAATGTTTACATATCCTACATTACTCATCTCATATCTATATAATCTATTCAAAACTATCTACTGTATCTTGCCTATGCCGCACTTCATCACTCATCCATGTATTTATATGTACATAATCTATTCATCCCTTCACATTTGTGTGTATCTCTGTCATCTTAGTCCCTGAGACCCAGTCCTCTCTGTCATCTCAGTCCCCGATATCCAGTCCTCTCTATCATCTTAGTCCCCGATATCCAGTCCTCTCTATCATCTTAGTCCCTGATATCCAGTCCTCTCTATCATCTCAGTCCCTGATATCCAGTCCTCTCTGTCATCTCAGTCCCTGATATCCAGTCCTCTCTGTCGTCTCAGTCCCCGATATCCAGTCCTCTCTGTCATCTCAGTCCCTGATATCCAGTCCTTTCTGTCATCTCAGTCCCCGATATCCAGTCCTCTCTGTCATCTCAGTCCCTGATATCCAGTCCTCTCTGTCATCTCAGTCCCCGATATCCAGTCCTCTCTGTCATCTCAGTCCCTGATATCCAGTCCTCTCTGTCTTCTCAGTCCCTGATATCCAGTCCTCTCTGTCATCTCAGTCCCTGATATCCAGTCCTCTCTGTCATCTCAGTCCCCGATATCCAGTCCTCTCTGTCATCTCAGTCCCTGATATCCAGTCCTCTCTGTCATCTCAGTCCCCGATATCCAGTCCTCTCTGTCATCTCAGTCCCCGATATCCAGTCCTCTCTGTCATCTCAGTCCCTGATATCCAGTCCTCTCTGTCATCTCAGTCCCGATATCCAGTCCTCTGTCATCTCAGTCCCTGATATCCAGTCCTCTCTATCATCTTAGTCCCCGATATCCAGTCCTCTCTGTCATCTCAGTCCCTGATATCCAGTCCTCTCTATCGTCTCAGTCCCCGATATCCAGTCCTCTCTGTCATCTCAGTCCCTGATATCCAGTCCTCTGTCATCTCAGTCCCTGATATCCAGTCCTCTGTCATCTCATTCCCTGATATCCAGTCCTCTCTGTCGTCTCAGTCCTTGATATCCAGTCCTCTCTGTCATCTCAGTCCCTGATATCCAGTCCTCTCTATCGTCTCAGTCCCCGATATCCAGTCCTCTCTGTCATCTTAGTCCCTGATATCCAGTCCTCTCTGTCGTCTCAGTCCCTGATATCCAGTCCTCTCTGTCATCTTAGTCCCTGATATCCAGTCCTCTCTGTCGTCTCAGTCCCTGATATCCAGTCCTCTCTGTCATCTTAGTCCCTGATATCCAGTCCTCTCTGTCATCTCAGTCCCTGATATCCAGTCCTCTCTATCATCTCAGTCCCTGATATCCAGTCCTCTCTATTGTCTCAGTCCCCGATATCAGTCCTCTCTGTCATCTCAGTCCCCGATATCCAGTCCTCTCTGTCATCTCAGTCTCTGAGATCCAGTCCTCTCTGTCGTCTCAGTCCCTGATATCCAGTCCTCTCTGTCATCTCAGTCCCTGATATCCAGTCCTCTCTGTCATCTCAGTCCCCGATATCCAGTCCTCTCTGTCATCTCAGTCCCTGATATCCAGTCCTCTCTGTCGTCTCAGTCCCTGATATCCAGTCCTCTCTGTCATCTCAGTCCCTGATATCCAGTCCTCTCTATCATCTCAGTCCCTGATATCCAGTCCTCTCTGTCGTCTCAGTCCCTGATATCCAGTCTTTCTGTCGTCTCAGTCCCTGATATCCAGTCCTCTCTGTCGTCTCAGTCCCTGATATCCAGGTCCTCTCTGTCGTCTCAGTCCCTGATATCCAGTCCTCTCTGTCAGTCTCAGCCCTGATATCCAGTCCTCTCTATCGTCTCAGTCCCCTGATATCCAGTCCTCTCTGTCGTCTCAGTCCCTGCTATCCAGTCCTCTCTGTCATCTCAGTCCCTGATATCCAGTCCTCTCTGTCATCTCAGTCCTGATATCCAGTCCTCTCTGTCGTCTCAGTCCCTTAGATCCAGTCCTCTGTCGTCTCAGTCCCGAAATCCAGTCTCTCTGTCGGTCTCAGTCCCTGATATCCAGTCCTCTCTGTCATCTCAGTCCTGATATCCATTCCTCTCTGTCGTCTTAGTCCCTGATATCCAGTCCTCTTGTCATCTCAGTCCCTGATATCCAGTCCTCTCTGTCGTCTCATTCCTGAGATCCAGTCCTCTCTGTCATCTCAGTCCTCTGAGGATCAGTCCTCTCTGTTCATCTCAGTCCCTGATATCCAGTCCAGTCCTCTCTGTCATCTCAGGTCCCTGATATCCAGTCCTCTCTATCGTCTCAGTCCCTGATATCCAGTCCTCTCTGTCTATCTCAGTCCCTGATATCCAGTCCTCTCTATCGTCTCAGTCCCTGAGATCCAGTCCTCTCTATCGTCTCAGTCCCTGATATCCAGTCCTCTGTCATCTCAGTCCCTGATATCCAGTCCTCTCTGTCATCTCAGTCCCTGATATCCAGTCCTCTCTATCGTCTCAGTCCCTGATATCCAGTCCTCTCTGTCGTCTCAGTCCCTGATATCCAGTACTCTCTGTCATCTTAGTCCCTGATATCCAGTCCTCTCTGTCGTCTCAGTCCCCGATATCCAGTCCTCTCTGTCGTATCAGTCCCTGATATCCAGTCCTCTCTGTCGTCTCAGTCCCTGATATCCAGTCCTCTCTGTCATCTCAGTCCCTGATATCCAGTCCTCTCTGTCGTCTCAGTCCCTGATATCCAGTCCTCTCTATCATCTCAGTCCCTGAGATCCAGTCTCTCTATCATCTCAGTCCCTGATATCCAGTCCTCTCTGTCGTCTCAGTCCCCGATATCCAGTCCTCTCTGTCATCTCAGTCCCTGATATCCAGTCCTCTCTGTCGTATCAGTCCCTGATATCCAGTCCTCTCTGTCGTCTCAGTCCCTGATATCCAGTCCTCTCTGTCATCTCAGTCCCTGATATCCAGTCCTCTCTGTCGTCTTAGTCCCTGATATCCAGTCCTCTGTCATCTCAGTCCCTGATATCCAGTCCTCTCTGTCGTCTCAGTTCTGAGATCCAGTCCTCTCTGTCATCTCAGTCCCTGAGATCCAGTCCTCTCTGTCATCTCAGTCCCTGATATCCAGTCCTCTCTGTCGTCTCAGTCCCTGATATCCAGTCCTCTCTGTCATCTCAGTCCCTGATATCCAGTCCTCTCTGTCGTCTCAGTCCCTGATATCCAGTCCTCTCTATCATCTCAGTCCCTGAGATCCAGTCCTCTCTATCATCTCAGTCCCTGATATCCAGTCCTCTCTGTCGTCTCAGTCCCCGATATCCAGTCCTCTCTGTCATCTCAGTCCCTGATATCCAGTCCTCTCTATCGTCTCAGTCCCTGATATCCAGTCCTCTCTGTCGTCTCAGTCCCTGATATCCAGTCCTCTCTGTCATCTAGTCCCTG
>NW_024058694.1:0-49354 GCF_016432855.1 Salvelinus namaycush
CTAACCAGACACCTAGGTATTTGTAGTTGTCCACATATTCTAAGTCAGAGCCGTCCAGAGTAGTGATGTTGGACAGGCGGGCAGGTGCAGGCAGCGATCGGTTGAAGAGCATGCATTTAGTTTTACTTGTATTTAAGAGCAATTGGAGGCCACGGAAGGAGAGTTGTATGGCATTGAAGCTCGCCTGGAGGGTTGTTAACACAGTGTCAAAAGAAGGGCCAGAAGTATACAGAATAGTGTCGTCTGCGTAGAGGTGGATCAGAGAATCACCAGCAGCAAGAGCGACATCATTGATGTATACAGAGAAGAGAGTCGGTCCAAGAATTGAACCCTGTGGCACCCCCATAGAGACTGCCAGAGGCCCGGACAACAGACCCTCCGATTTGACACACTGAACTCGATCAGAGAAGTAGTTGGTGAACCAGGCGAGGCAATCATTAGAGAAACCAAGGCTGTCGAGTCTGCCGATGAGGATGTGGTGATTGACAGAGTCAAAAGCCTTGGCCAGGTCAATGAATACGGCTGCACAGTATTGTTTCCTATCGATGGCGGTTAAGATATCGTTTATGACCTTGAGCGTGGCTGAGGTGCACCCATGACCAGCTCTGAAACCAGATTGCATAGCAGAGAAGGTATGGTGGGATTCGAAATGGTCGGTAATCTGTTTGTTGACTTGGCTTTCGAAGACCTTAGAAAGGCAGGGTAGGATAGATATAGGTCTGTAGCTGTTAGGGTCAAGAGTGTCCCCCCTTTGAAGAGCGGGATAACCACAGCTGCTTTCCAATCTTTGGGAATCTCAGACGACACGAAAGAGAGGTTGAAAAGGCTAGTAATAGGGGTGGCAACAATTTCAGCAGATAGTTTTAGAAAGAAAGGGTCCAGATTATCTAGCCCGGCTGATTTGTAAGGGTCCAGATTTTGCAGCTCTTTCAGAACATCAGCTGACTGTATTTGGGAGAAAGAGAAATGGGGAAGGCTTGGGCGAGTAGCAGAGGGGAGGGCAGTGCTGTTGACCGGGGTAGGGGTAGCCAGGTGGAAAGCATGGCCAGCCGTAGAAAAATGCTTATTGAAATTCTCAATTATAGTGGATTTGTCGGTGGTGACAGTGTTTCCTATCTTCAGTGCAGTTGGAAGCTGGGAGGAGGTGTTCTTATTCTCCATGGACTTTACAGTGTCCCAGAACTTTTTTGAATTTGTGTTGCAGGAAGCAAATTTCTGCTTGAAAAAGCTAGCCTTGGCTTTTCTAACTGCCTGTGTATATTGGTTTCTAGCTTCCCTGAAAAGTTGCATATCACGGGGGCTGTTCGATGCTAATGCAGAACGCCATAGGATGTTTTTCTGTTGGTTAAGGGCAGTCAGGTCAGGAGAGAACCAAGGGCTATATCTGTTCCTGGTTCTAAATTTCTTGAATGGGGCATGCTTATTCAAGATGGTGAGGAAGGCATTTAAAAAAAATATCCAGGCATCCTCTACTGACGGGATGAGATCAATATCCTTCCAGGATACCTCGGCCAGGTCGATTAGAAAGGCCTGCTCGCTGAAGTGTTTCAGGGAGCGTTTGACAGTGATGAGTGGAGGTCGTTTGACCGCTGACCCATTACGGATGCAGGCAATGAGGCAGTGATCGCTGAGATCTTGGTTGAAAACAGCAGAGGTGTATTTGGAGGGCAAGTTGGTTAGGATGATATCTATGAGGGTACCCGTGTTTACGGAATTGGGGTGGTACCTGGTAGGTTCATTGATAATTTGTGTGAGATTGAGGGCATCAAGCTTAGATTGTAGGATGGCTGGGGTGTTAAGCATGTTCCAATTTAGGTCGCCTAGCAGCACGAGCTCTGAAGATAGATGGGGGCAATCAGTTCACATATGGTGTCCAGTGCACAGCTGGGGGCAGAGGGTGGTCTATAGCAGGCGGCAATGGTGAGAGACTTGTTTTTAGAGAGGTGGATTTTTAAAAGTAGAAGTTCAAATTGTTTGGGAACAGACCTGGATAGTAAAACAGAACTCTGCAGGCAATCTTTGCAGTAGATTGCAACACCGCCCCCTTTGGCCGTTCTATCTTGTCTGAAAATCTTGTAGTTGGGGATGAAAATGTCAGAATTTTGGTGGTCTTCCTAAGCCAGGATTCAGACACGGCTAAAACATCTGGGTTGGCAGAGTGTGCTAAAGCAGTGAACAAAACAAACTTAGGGAGGAGGCTTCTAATGTTAACATGCATGAAACCAAGGCTATTACGGTTACAGAAGTCATCAAAGAGAGCGCCTGGGGAATAGGAGTGGAGCTAGGTACTGCAGGGCCTGGATTCACCTCTACATCACCAGAGGAACAGAGGAGGAGTAGGATAGGGTACGGCTAAAAGCTATGAGAATTGGTCGTCTAGAACGTCTAGAACAGAGAGTAAAAGGACGTTTCTGGGGGCGATAAAATAGCTTCAAGGAATAATGTACAGGACAAAAGTATGGTAGGATGTGAATACAGTGGAGGTAAACCTAGGTATTTGAGTGATGATGAGAGAGGATATTGTCTCTAGAAACATCATTGAAACCAGGTGATGTCATCGCATATGTGGGTGGTGGAACTGAAAGGTTGGATATGGTATAGTGAGCAGGGCTAGAGGCTCTACAGTGAAATAAGCCAATAAACACTAACCAGAACAGCAATGGACAAGGCATGCTTAATCGAGTGATCAATAAGGGTCCAGTGAGTAGAGGTTGGTTGGGGTCACGGCGATCCAGACAGCTGGCCGGGTAGATGGCTATCGGTAGCAAGATAGCATAGGATGGAGGTCTATTTTTAGACACCTCGTGCGTTTCCGTCTGTAGATTAGTGGGTTCCGTGTGGTAGAGGGGATCAATCCAATTGGCAAAATAGATATAGTGACCCAAGAAAAAATTGTCCGATATACTTATTCAGATAGCAGCCGATAAGACAGCTAACGATTAGCGGGCCCCAGATGAGCGTTCCGGGTAACGTCGCGACGGAGGTGCCAGTTGGATAACTCCCTCGGGCAGATAACGTCGGCAGTCAGTCGTGAAGGCCCGGTGGGGCTCCGTGCAAATGTCCAGAGCCTGCGGCTGAAATCCGGGGACACTGAGAAAAAAAAAAGGCCCGGTATGCTCCGGTCGGAGTCGCGTTTGCACAAAAGTGCCGGTAGATTATCGAGCTAAAGGAATAGGTGATGACCACAAAACGTGGGCAGCTGAAACACCAACGCTAGCCAGCAAACCGGCTAACTTCTGGGCAGCTTCAGATTAGCTTCTAGCTAGCTTCCGGCTAGCTTCTGGTTAGCTTTCTGGCTAGCTTCTGATTAGCCCCTGGCTAGCTTCCACTGTGGATTTTCAGATTTGAGGTAAATAATACTTTTTTTTGTAATTGGTGAGGCGGGTTGCAGGAAAGCTTTTGTAGTTGAGTTCTTGGATAATAAAAATATATAAAGATATGTGAAGAAAGGTGTAAATATATATATATACAGGACACGACAATACGAGGACAAAATGACGTCTGAACTGCTAAGCCATCTTGGAACCAAAAAAAAGAGGAAAGAGGACAAAAGGAAACCAAAGCAACTTTAAAAGAGAAGTAGAAGAGGCAGACTTCATTTCTTTTTGACATGTCTGTTGGCTCTTTTTCCTGTGCTCTTGGTCTTCTCCTTTTCTGCTCATCCTTAGTTATTTAGATAGTTATTTTGGCCATATGTCCATCAGAATTCTAGTTCAATCTCCTCTCTTTTACTCTTATAAAATGTTTTCACCTCTTTTCTCTGGGTCTCTGTTTATCTTGCCTCCCCCCTTGTGTTTTCCATTACTTTCTTTTTGATCCACTCAGCTCTTTACTGCTAATCTCATTTACCTTTTATCACATGGTCCTTCCTGAATCTGTTCATCAGAACTTGAATTCTATATCTTCTACTGACCTCCTGATAAACCACTCTGGTCTCCCTTCCTCCTCTCTCATGTTTCCTCCTCTTCACCCTCATGCCTGGCTTCCTTATAATATTTTCCTCCTTTTGCTCATTTTCTCGTTTATTTTTTCTTTAAAAAACGAATTTGTTTTTGTTTATTTACATCTATTAACATACCTAGGAGCATTGACTTGTACATTTCTTCTTTTGTCTGCTCCCTTTCTTTTGTCATCTACTCAAAAGTTGTCAATGCCTCGTCCGCCGCTTTCTTCTGCTTCTTCCTTGTTCTCTTCTTCGCAGACTGTGCGTGAGCGGTCTCTGGACGCGGCTCCCTCTCTTCCCTCCGCACAGAGGCGTCAGATGTAGACGCCGTGACCTCGTATGCTACCACCTGTTTTGCTCTCTGTCTGCCCTTTTTTCTGACACAGTGCACGCCTCTTTTTCTCTTTCAATCTGTGCATTCCTCTCTTCTCTCTCATACAGTTTCTCCATCTCCATCTTGAACCTGGCCTCGTGATCTTTTATTCTTTGAAGCTCTGCTCTCTTCTTATCCTCGTCCCGTATCCTTGTCTGCCTTTTCTGTTCCTCCTTCTCTTGTTCCTGCTGTATCTTCAATCTCCTTTTCTGTTCCTCTTTCCTCCTCTTCTCCTCTTTCTCTCGTGCCTTTTGCTGCATCTCCAACACCTTCATTCTCTCCTTTTCCCTGTTCCTCCTCCTCCATCCTCTGTTTCTCAATCTTTTTCAACTTCTCTGCCCTCTTTTTCTCCATATTTTTCTCTTCCTCTGCCCTCTTTTTCTCCTCTTTTGCACGGGCCTTCTGTTGCATCTCCTGCTTCTTTCTTTCTTTTTTCTCTTGCTCTTGTCTCTTTTCTCATGTTCGATCTTTAGTTTCATCTCTGCCTTCTCCCTTTTCCTCTGCTCCTCTAACTTGTTTTTTTCCATATTTTCTGTCCTTTTCCTTTCCTCCTCATTCAATTTCTTCTGTCTCTTTTCCCACTTTTTGAGCTCTTCGTCCCTAGCTTTTTCCTTCCTCCTTTCAATCTTCATCATCTCTTCATTTCTCTTAGCCTCGTCCTTGAAATATTTGATCCTGTCTGCGTAGCTCATGGCATTAAGTTCTTCTTTCCCTCGGCTTGCCATCATAGACAATGCATTGGCGGTTGCATATCTCCCTTCCATTTTACCACTACCACTATCATTCTCCTTCCTGTCCCTCTCAGCATAAGGTTCCCTGTGTAGACATCTCTGCTGTTGTCCACTCATGCTCTCCTCACTTTCACTACTCCCCTCCTGACTTGTGTCCTCACTCACACTCTGAGACACATCATCCTCAGACGAGCACGAGGGAGTCACAGCCTTCTCAGTGATGACGCGGAGCGCCTTGATGTAGTCAGCTTCTGTGTTCACCCTGTGAGCAAGCGGGCACAGCTCCTCGTAAATGGACTTCCATGTGAGTGACTCCTCACAAACGTTGTCAGGCAGGTATAGATCAGATGATTGCCTCTTGAGCACATTCACAACGTCTGCCAGGTCCTGCTGGGTTTCCCCCTGAGTGTCCTCTCGGGCGGCCACTGGCGTGGCGTCTGGGCTGGCCAGGCGCTCGGGGGCTGTGGAAGGGGTATTAGATTGTTCTACTGCAGAGGAGCAGGAGGCCTCAGTGTCATCGTTCTTGTCATCGTTGTTTACCCTTTTCTTCAGAATCTCTTCCTTTCTCTTTTGGGCCATCCTCTCTTTCAGCTGTGCTTTATACATATTCGCAATTTCTGCGCCTCTCCGTTGAACTTCCTCAGACATTTCCTCAGACGATGTAATTTCTGGCCTATAGACCTCTTCCTTGACCTTTTCCTGGCCAGTCAATGAGGATCTGGGGTGGACATGCGGATGGGTCTGTCTCATCCGGGCAGGAGGGCCGGAAGCCAGGGGGTGGGATGGGACAGCAAATCGGTGTGAAGCGTGTGGATGTGACTTCTTGGACTGAGAAGGAGGCCATTTATCAGGGGAGGTGCAGCTCTGTGTGTCCAGAGGGGGAAAGATTGAGTGTTTCTTAGATGGGTCCTTCTGGGTGCCGGCAGCATGCTGGTCAGGCTCCGATTGGCTGTTGGCGATGGTACCTATGGAGGTTGTACCTGTGGAAAGCTGGCAGTGTCGGGGAGACGGGACAAAGAATGGAGGAGGTGGAGCGCTGCTTGATCACCCCTTTATCCACCCCAATCTGTATGACAGACACATTTTTATTACTTAATAGCTTTATGGTCATTGATATTACTATCTAAAAACATTTACATGTGTATGGGTAATAAATATCATAGAGAAAACATGTTTTATTACTGTATATTAGCCTATTAGGAAAATGAACTTTTGGAATCATTCCAATTCAGAAATTCTTCCATTCTTTTTCAACTTTATTCTAAGAATGCAGACCTTCTTAAGAATACTACCAGTGCAGAATGCAGACCTTCTTAAGAATACTACCAGTGCAGAACGCAGGCCTTCCTCAGAATACTACCAGTGCAGAATGTAGACCTTCTTAAGAATACTACCAGTGCAGAATGCAGACCTTCCTGAGAATACTACCATTGCAGAATGCAGGCCTTCTTAAGAATACTACCAGTGCAGAACGCAGGCCTTCCTCAGAATACTACCAGTGCAGAATGTAGACCTTCTTAAGAATACTACCAGTGCAGAATGCAGACCTTCCTGAGAATACTACCATTGCAGAATGCAGACCTTCTTAAGAATACTACCAGTGCAGAACGCAGGCCTTCCTCAGAATACTACCAGTGCAGAACGCAGGCCTTCCTGAGAATACTACCATTGCAGAACGCAGGCCTTCCTCAGATACTACCAGTGCAGAACGCAGGCCTTCCTCAGAATACTACCAGTGCAGAACGCAGGCCTTCCTCAGAATACTACCAGTGCAGAATGCAGACCTTCCTCAGAATACTACCAGTGCAGAACGCAGGCCTTCCTCAGAATACTACCAGTGCAGAATGCAGACCTTCCTCAGAATACTACCAGTGCAGAACGCAGGACTTCCTCAGAATACTACCAGTGCAGAACGCAGGCCTTCCTCAGAATACTACCAGTGCAGAACGCAGGCCTTCCTCAGAATACTACCAGTGCAGAACGCAGGCCTTCCTCAGAATACTACCAGTGCAGAATGCAGACCTTCCTGAGAATACTACCAGTGCAGAATGTAGACCTTCTTAATAATACTACCAGTGCAGAACGCAGACTTCTTAATAATACTACCAGTGCAGAATTCAGACCTTCCTGAGAATACTACCAGTGCAGAATGCAGACCTTTCCTCTGAATACTTCCAGTGTTCTGTTTTTTTCTTGCCTTCTTATTTCACTATTCTATCTATTTAGATCTAATTTCTGTGTATCAGGATTGGGAACATCTAAAGCAACTACAGTATATCTACTTATATGAAAGTCTGATTAAAGAAAACTGCTCTTGTTACCTCCTCCAAGAGTTGGTGCAGCCTAAATATTTCTCCATACAGCGCCTTAATCTCCCTCATGTTTCCTCGCTCAGTTCTCCATGTCTCTCTAGCCAATCTCCAATGGGCGAGGTCAAGGTCATGGATATCCTCCCGCATGCCTAGTTCAACCTGGGTTCCCTTCTCATTTAGCCTCTTCTTTTTCCTCTTCTTCTGGGTTGAATCGGTGTTCTCCTTGCCCTGCCTACACACCTTTAGGGCAGTAGAGATATTGAGAATAGAACATGGTATATTTTATTTTACTCATTGGATTATTACAGTGGGGCAAAAAGTATTTAGTTTGCCACCAATTGTGCAAGTTCTCCCACTTAAAAAGATGAGAGAGGCCTGTAATTTTCATCATAGGTACACTTCAACTATGACAGACAAAATGAGAAAAAAAATCCAGAAAATCACATTGTAGGATTTTTAATGAATTTATTTGCAAATTATGGTGGAAAATAAGTATTACAGGCCTGTAAATTACAGGCCTCTCTCATCTTTTTAAGTGGGAGAACTTGCACAATTGGTGGCTGACTAAATACTTTTTTGCCCCACTGTATGTGCCTTCCATTGTATTTCATTGATATACAATATCAATAAGGTATAATGTTGACACTAGATCAAGCCGTAGTTAGTACAAAGTTTACACTGTTTGGCCATACATGATTAGTCTGGACCACTTTAGTGGGTCGTAGATTTAGCCTGCAGATGGGACTTACATTAAGGCTGGGGAGTTGTGAGGAGTTGTGAGGCTGGTGTGTTCTGGGCCTGTGGAGTTCAGTAGTTTCTGTGCAGAAATCGTCCTGTTGCAGTCCGATTTGTCCCATGGCTAGAAATGAAAATGATGACAAACATGCAGTCAGTAATGAGGTTATCGTGATACAAGCTTGTTATTTTCAATCCTAGAAAAGCTCATAGGCCTATATGTCAAAGTGATGATTTTAAATCACTGAAGTTTTGACTATGAGGGTGGTGAGAGAAAAGAGATTCTAACCATTCTTATGATGAGCCTTGGGAAGGAGAACTTTCCCATAGTTCCTTCAATTACAGTAATCCTGAAAAAGGTACAATATGGCTTCAAAATATTATTATATTATTTAAATCATCTAAATTAAATTGTGTCACAAAGTAGGCCTTTTCACACTAAAACAAGTGGTCACAACTACTTACCACCAATCACTTCAAAAATAACCATCCAAAATATAGCAATGATTTTGACCCTGAATTGAACTTGTAAGTGTTGCCGTAATGTGACAGTAAAGCTATGGCAAACCATTTAGGCTGTCATCATATCAGAATACAATCATTTATGACATCACAATTGTGATGTAATGTGGTGCCATGGGAGACCACACCCCCCCTGACAGACAACAAACACCAGAGCCACATAGGCCTGTTAACCAATTAATCCAGTTCTATGTTTGAAATACAGTATATTTAGTACTAGTAAGCTCATAAACATAGTAAAAACCACACTGTAGCAATGTGTATCACTTCACAGCTCCTGTACATGATGCATCATGAGTGGTTGTCCTCTGATGGGACCCTATTCCCTACATAGTGTACTACTTTTGACCATGGCCGATAATATACTTTATAGGGTTGATTTGGGATGCACATAGGACTATGTAAAAAAAAAGTACCTTTGTTCATCCTCACAATCAATTTTGCGTTGACATTAACTCATTTTTGCTAAGTGAAAATTATGGGACAACAACAAAGAAATGTATTCATAAGAAAAACTGTACGTGTTGTAATTTCAATGTAGATTCCAGTTGTAAATGGTAGACATTGTACAACAAGGTAACTCTTCAGGATGTGGCAGAGTATGAAAACCTTTGCACTGTCTCTGATGCAGGTGTTTTCTCCCCCCTCTCATTATGACATCACTGTGATGTCATATGGGGGACACTTTGCCCAAGTTTGGCATCTCCGGGGATAATGTGCTGTGTGCAGACCACTTTCACGCATATGCACTAGTGCAATCATTGTATTTCCTCCTCCATGAATGTATAATTGCAACATTACAGATTTTTTACAATTGTGTGTCACCCTATGGGACTCCCAATCACGGCCGAATGTGATACAGCCTGGATTCAAACCAGGGACTGTAGTGACGCCTCTTGCACTGAGATGCAGTGCTTTAGACCGCTGCAACTTCAAAGAATTTACTGAGTTACAGTCCATATAAGGAGGTCAATTGAAATGAAATCATTAGTCCCTAATCTATGGATTTCACATGACTGTACAGGGGTGCAGCCATTGGGTGGGCCTTGGAGGGCTCACCCACTTGCAGCCAGGCCCAGCCATTCAGAATGAGTTTGTCCCCACAAAAAGGCATTATTATATGCAAATACTGAAAAATTAACATTCAATTATCTAGCAACAGCTCTGGTGGACATTCCTGCAGTCAGCATGCCAATTGTACACTCCCTCAAAACTTGAGGCATCTGTGGCATTGTATTGTGACACAACTGCGCATTTTAGGGGCTTTTTATTGTCCCCAGCACAAGGTGCACCTGTGTAATGATCATGCTATTTAATCAGCTTCTTTATATGCCACACCTGTCAGGTGGATGGATTACCTTGGCAAATGAGAAACGCTCACTAACAGCGATGTAAACAAATGTGTGCACAAAATGAGAGAAGTAAGCTTTCTTTGCATATGGAACATTTTTGAGATTTTTTATTTCAGCTCATGAAACATGGGACCAACACTTTACATGTTGTGTGTATTTTTTTGTTCAATGTACATTTCCAAGGCAACAAATACTCTAAAACTAACCTTATGTTACTGGAAATAATTGCATCTGCCACTTAGATGAAAGAATAGTAACTTCTCAGCAACTTCTCAGTCATGCAAACACTTTTGATGGCATCCAGCACTTCGGATTTTGAAGGAATGTTATTTACCAAACGTTCATAGCACCTTGGCACAAACCAAAACGATCATCGAAATCCAGTCTGAAATCGCAAAATAATGGTAGAGATCTTATAATAACTCTATTCCTTCTCTTATTGGGTGATATCCATCAATGCCCTGGACCTCACTTTATCACGAACCCCATTAGACGGCCTATGCACCCATGCTCCTCTTGCGAACGGTGGATAAAGAGTAACAGCAAAGCTTTGGTATGTTTGGAATGCGCGCAGTGGATTCATTTAAAATGCAGCGATTCTAGCTTTGGGCAAGGGGTCAATGAAATGTACCGTTGCTGTCGGTGTGCTGTACCCGCGGGGTGTGTGAGCATTGAAGGTGGTGTGGGACCAGAGGACTTACCGAGAGTGGAGAGTGCACCGGAGGAGGGGGGGGTCCACAGCGGAGGCAACCAGAGGCGAGTGACGGGGGACACCGTGGTGAGGACGATGGAGTAGCACCTGGGGAGGGGTGCTCCATGGCGACAGAGAGGCCACCGGAGGCAGGGCAGGGGGAAGATAGCAGCGCAGTGGGAAGCGAGTTACAAGTGGATCGGGAATTCAATGATGCCTTTGGGAAGAAGGGCTTACATTTTGTGCACTTAAACGTCCGAAGCCTACTACCGAAGATCGATGAGATACGCCTGTTGGTTTGCAAATCAGAGGTGGGTGTCTTATGTTTTACTGAGACATGGTTGGATTCATCTGTTTGTGACTCAGAAATTGAGATAGGTAATTACTCTGTTGTCAGGAAGGATCGGAATCGAAACGGTGGGGGAATATGTGCGTTTTGTAAGACCAGACATTGCTTTTAACGTCAGATCGGATTTCACCGCTGACCTGGAGATTGTCTGGCTGGATATCTGCCTTCCCAAAACCAAGCCGATTTTGTTGGGGGTGTGTTATAGGCCGCCCAAGCAGAATGCATTCTATGAAGGTCTTGAAATTGTGTTGTCAAACTGTAATGATTCCCTGTTGAAGGAAATACTTTTGTTAGGGGATTTCAATACTGATGTCTGCAAAAAGAATAGCCCAACCCACAATGTATTTATGCACTTTTGTAGATCACTTGCTCTGACCCAAATGATAAAAGATCCAACCAGGATATGTGAAACAGTGCAAAGTACAATTGACTTAATATTGGTGTCTGATACATCTAAAATATCACAGAGTGGAGTAATAGTCTATGGAATCAGTGATCATTTTATTACATTTTGCACAAGGAGGATTTTTAAAGATATATTTAAGTGTCACAAAACCGTTAGAACCAGAGGACTCAAAAAATACTGTGTAGAAAAGTTTAGGGAGGAAGTGGGTAAAATTGACTGGTCACCTGTGCTAGATAGTGTAGGGGTAGACAGTGCCTGGGTCTTTAAATGTAGATTCCTTGATGTGGTGAATGTGATGGCTCCCATTAGACGGGTCAGGGTAAAGCAGAGATCTAGCCCTTGGTTTAATCATGAGATTCTAGAATCTATCCAAGCAAGGAATAAGGCCTTTAAGAAATGTAAGAACTCTCAAGAGCAGCATGATTTTGTCCTATATAAACATCACAGAAATGAAGCACAGAGCAGGATGGATGAAGCTAAGAGGGGTTACTTTGCTGAGGAAATAATTGAAAACAAAAATGACCCTAAAAAGCTTTGGAAATCATTTAAGGAACTAGGCTGTAGTAGTCCTACCAAAAACAAACTAAACAGTATTGGACTGAACATCAAAGGGGAGATGGTATATGAAAAAGCAGAGGTTGCTAATGAATTCAACTCTTTTTTTTACTTTTGTTGCCAGCAAGCTGGTTAGCAAGCTGCCCTCCAGTTCTGGTTTGTATGGAAGCAACCAAGTCAAGAAGTATTATGTAGAGTTAGGGGTTCAGCCAAACTCTTTTTCTTTTGTAAAGGTAGCAACAGCCAACATAGTCAGTATGCTGGCAGAGCTTAAATGCTCCAAATCCACAGGCCTGGATAATATTCCTGCAAGGTTTCTAATAGATTCTGCTGAGCAAATTGGCCCTTGTATTACGCATATCGTTAATCTCTCTCTTGAACAAGGCACCTTTCCCAGGGACATGAAACAAGCTAAAGTTGTACCTCTGTATAAGACGGGGATAAAGTCTGACCCTGGGAATTATAGGCCTGTATCTATCTCTGTGTAACATCAAGATCCTGGAGAGAATTGTACATGTGCAAATGTATGAAGATGTTAACAAACAGGGTCTAATGTATGATTTTCAGTCGGGTTTTAGAAAAACATACTCCACTGATTCATGTCCACTTTACTTGACTGACTTCATCAGGAAAGAGATTGATGAGGGAAATCTGTGTGGAAGGGTACTGATTGACCTACAGAAGGCCTTTGATACAGTTAACCACTGTCTCCCAATCTCCAAACTGGAGGCACTGGGGTTAAGCAGTATCCCTCTAGGCTGGGTAAAGTCTTATTTATCAGGAAGGGAGCAAGTAGTAGAGGTTAATGGTTCACTGTCTCAGGCAAAACCAATGAGTTGTGGTCTTCCACAGGGGAGCGTGCTTGGGCCTCTGCTGTTTTTATTGTATATTAATGATATGAAAGATGCTTGTTCTTGCCGTCTTTTTCTTAATGCAGATGACTCTACACTTCTGGTGTCTCACAAAAGTTAAACTATGTTGGAGAGCATACTTAGCACAGAGCTTACTAACATTAGCAAATGGCTTGGAGATAATAAGCTACACTTAGGGAAAACTGAAGCAATTCTTTTTGGATCCTGACCTAAATTGTGTAGGTCGTCTGAAATCAGAGTGGAGTTAGGGGGTGAGGTGCTGACTACTAAAACCTCTGTTAGCTACTTGGGATGTATCCTTGATGGAAGCTTGGGAGGTGTGAGCATGGCCAATAAGGTGCTAGAGAAGGTTAATGCCAGGACTAAGTTTTTGGCTAGAAAGTCCAAGCTGCTTGATAAGGACTCCATGAAAGTGCTAGCTACTGCCCTCATTCAATGCCATTTTGACTATGCTAGTACTTCCTGGTTTGGGTGCTTTTCTAAACTCATGAAGGGGAAGCTCCAGATAGCCCAGAATAAGGTGATCAGGGTAGTATTGAAGGTGAGTCCACGTATTCACATAGGCAGGAGCTGCTTTCAGGAACTAAACTGGCTGCCTGTTGGGGCTAGGGTGTCCCAGATTAGACTAGGTTTGGTTTACAGGAGTATTTATGGTCCTGCGCCCAGATATCTAAGTGATTACTTTCCTCGTGTTAGGGATGCACACAATCACAGCACCAGATCAGGTGTTGCTGATGTGTGCTTATACAGGTTCAGGAGTAATGCTGGGAAAGGTACTTTCTTGTATACTGGAGCCTCAGAATGGAATGAGTTACCTCTGCCTATAAAAACAACGTCCTCTCTGGACAGCTTTAAAAATAAAGTAAAAATATGTTTGATGTCCTCTGTGCCCATATGAATAACCCCTATGATGTAACTGGAATGAGATAGATGTTCTTCTTTTATGTTTTTGTTTTAATATTTCACTGCCATACTGTGTTCGATCTTGTCTAGCCATCTTTTCTCAAGAGGACCACAATGGAAGTCCCAGACTTTATTGTGTGTTATCCTCAATGATTTTATTAATGTGCATGTATGGCTTTTAAGTTTTATGTGTGCTTGTTTTTTTAAATGGTCAAATGAATAAACTAAACTTCTCTGGGGTAGGCTAACTCGGAGCTTTCTCATATATCCTGAATGAAGTGTCTGGTTTGCGAGTTAAGGACCAATGAAATCAGATCAATAGGAGTGGGGGAAAAAGGGGCTTGTGCATTGATAAGCACATCAAAGACGTTAACAATAGGTCAAATATGACACTTTTGCCCATAAGATGGCTCTAATTTTGACTATTTTACACCATAGCCTGATGAAATTTGCAATACCTTTTCTAGAGTAAAGGCGTCCCCATACATAGGTTCAGTTTGCTCCTAGCAGAACTCAGCTAGGTGATGCAAACTTCTGTGCTCGCACTACCTAAAGACCTTCGCTTGAGAAACTAGAAGAAAGAAGCAATATTACTGTTTGTCTCTCTTGAGCCACCGTAGTAACAATATAGCCAGAAACACTTCCTCAAAATAGATACAATAAGAAATCTACATTTCTTTACACATCAGTTTAGTGCAGTACTTCTCAAGTGAATGATCGCAAAGACTTCATTGAAGAATCCGGTCCATAGTTCCCACCCCTACTGTAAACCAATCACTGATGAAGGGGTGTAGACTTCGACTACCAAACTTCGACTTGCCTCAACAAAACAATTGGTGTACGCGAACAGCTGAAAAAAACCTACCGAACACCAAAATGAACAAAAACTTCACAAAATGTATAAGTTTAAACTGTTTCGACTGGGAAGCATGTGACAGCCTTTTAAGGAAGGTGGACGAGCAAAATCCACCATCGTAGTACGGATGAAGCCTGAGCTGGAATGTGAAGCTAACTGAAACTGGCTAGATTTAATAGACCCTGAGTAGATCTAGCTTGCTTCTTGGTATACCACTCTGGGAACACCTTGGACTTACGACATGGGCTCTATGCTACATTACTGACAGAACTGTTCACTACTCTATATTATGGATGCACATGACCACTGTCTATACTGCACTATACATGAACACTAACACTGTCTACACTGATTCCCACAGCAGATATTTATTTTCTGTCATTGGGGAGCCCACCATCATAGCCAAGATCCACAACAAGATATCAGAGATGGGCCGGAGAACACGTAGGACTGAACTAAACATCCAGAAAGTCTGACCGCTCTACAACTGTGGCTGTATGACATGCCATACTCTTTTTGACCAGACGGCATCAGATACATGGCCTACACATACTAAGACAGAGGAGCGCTGTTTTGTTGTCTCAGATGCTTTATCTGAGGTTGATGTGTCTGTCTGTCAATAATGTACAACTGCAGCCCACATTTCAGGGTGTTCCTGCATCTGCTACATTATGCACAGTACTGTTCACTATATACTATGGATGCACCTTAACACTGTCTATACTGCACAATCTGTTGTTGAGGTTGAATACTTAACAACAAGTGGTCACACCTGCATCTGTTCTGGTGACACAGGAGTTTGAAGTGGAGGGAGTACAGGGCTTAGCAAGTCCTTCAAGGAGGCTTGAATATTTTCAGAAGGAGTCAGGTAATTGGTTAAGGGAGGAGGATTGGAGGGAAAGAGAGAGGAGGTTGAAAAGACTGAGGGAGGCAGAGGATGGGTTTGTATCTGTTGAAGATAGAAATGGCAAGGGAGAGGGTATGTCGAGGAAGATTGGTATCAAGTTATAACAGAGTGGGCCGGTGTTAGGAATTTTGTTAATAAATAGTTAAAACAAATTCTAGCTTTAGATAAAACTATAACAAATTGAACTCTGCATGCCTGGTGAAAAGAGATTTGTGTTGTGGGTCATAAAATAAGCAGAAAGGGTCGTTAAACTATGGTTGAACTGACCCAACTTAGCCCTGAGGTGTTTAGATAAACTTTTTAGGTCTTCCATTATCTTGAGTTGTCTGCTAAAGTGGTAATAAATTATAGTGAGCCTTCAGGATAAATGATTATATATGTGTCATGTGAGTGCCCTGTGAAGTTGGAATGAACTTTTGAACCCGTTTTCTATTTGTCAGGACAATGAGACTTAATTCTGTAACCTATGACGTCATATCTTGTATATAAACCTGTGTTTATGATCAAATGGCAGCGTGCTCCGAGAATAAACACTATTATCTAATTTTGATAAGACTGTATCCTGTCTATTTTATGTTAATAAGTATCTTACAAATTCTTATAAATAGACAGATTGAATTTAATTAATGAGTACATTAGAGGAATTATTTAATTCCACTAACAGCCGGACACCAGTTTGAGTTCTGGAGGTGAAATGGAAGGGGTAGAAGGTGTTGTATGCAGAGGAAGTGTAGAAGGTAGTGGAGGGTGGATCAAGTGTGAGGGATTCTGAGAGGATCCCTGTGAATAGTAGATCTTTGCCAGAACAGAGGGATAGGCCAATGAGTGATATATGTTTCAGTGAGGTTGGCTTAGCATTCATAGCAATTGTTATCAGCTGTACCGCAGAGATGACACGTAAGTCATAGAAAATAGATGTTGTGGTGGCAGCTGCAGAGATGTACTTGGGGGTACGAGATTCGATTTCAGAATTGTTACAGGGTGTGTTGAGTAGTAGTGTCTCGCCCTCTCGGGTCGTTGGCCTGGGGTAGGATAAGACAGGGTTAAAGTAGTGGAATAAGGTGATGGGTTTTAATGAGTGTAGGGTTAGTTAGTAGAGTCATTACATTTTTCACGTTTCCCCTTTCCCATGTTGTATCACAAAGGTAATGGATTCATACTATAGTTCAGTAGAGGGCGATAATGCAACATATTGGATGCCAACCGTCTTTAAACCTCACCGAAGAAGAAGAAGGAGAAGAAGGAGAATGCACCTGTTCTTTTGTGATTGCTGCCCTGCCCACTATTTGACTGGAAGGAGAGCTATTGCACACATTTGTTTGTGCTGTTTCTTTGGTTGTTTTCTCCCAAATCTTGGGGGACAATCGTTGTTGCAACATGGTTTGGTTTCTGATTCTCATCTGGTTTGTCCAAGGTAGGACCAGTCATTTTGTTTTCGTGATATCCTATTTTTGACTGTTGTCCATTTGAGGTAGGCCAGGCCAGTCTCACTGAGGACGCTAATTGGTGCATCATGTTATTATGTAACATGTATTATGTTACCCATGTGTATTTCAGTGGGCAGTGTTCCCATCGCCAATTTCACAAATGCTACTACTTCAAATTCTGCTTTCCCTGCCACAGGTAAGCAGGGCTGCATTGGGGACCAGTCATTTCGTTAGGTGACAGGCTGAAAGCTAGGCCTCTAATCCATTGTTATTTCATGTAGGCCAGCCCCACTGCAAAACTGTTGTTCTGTTCCTCTTTATAATATTTTCTTTCTGTATTTCAGTGTACAATTCTACAAACCCCATCAACAATTCTACAAATGTGACTTTCACTGACACAGGTAGGCCTCTACTGTGATTCTCAAGTCAATCTTTTGGCGTGGTGGGCCTAAAGAAACAATTCCATTGGTTGTCTTGGAGTTCATGCCTTATCTATCAAAAATAAAATATTGCAAAATGTGTTTAATGTTAACAATTCCCTTTAGATTCTACTGCCTCAATGGGGCCACGTTACAGACAAAATGACTGGGTTAAAATGGCTGAAACCAGAGAAGGTAACACATTCATTAGATGAAGTGCACTATCCTGGACCTCTATCATGAGGTTTGGACTTTATTAATGGCACTGGAGGTAGTGACTTGTAACCAGTACATGTCATGTCAGTGTGGTTGTTTCAGACCCTCTGTCTCTGTTACAGAGGACTTACAGTTCGACATTGCTATTGTGGAGGGAGACATTATGATTTCGGTGAGTCTATGATCCCTATTGCCTAGGTCCTGTTACTGTGTTTTAGGATGATGAATCAATCAAACTGTGATACCAACTTCTGGTATACACAGCCTGAAACTAATGACTGGACAATCGTTCAAGACAGAATGTTGACTAAAATTACATTTGAATTTACTCTACGGGTAAGTTTGTAATTCACTACTCGACTGAGGGACCTTAAAGATAATGGTATGCGTGGGGTACAGTTATGAGGTAGTCATTCAAAAATCATGCTGGAAACTATTGCACAGTAAGTCAATGCACATAGTTGACTTGTTCAGCACACTTTTCCTCCTGAACTTATTTAGGCTTGCCATAACGAAGGGTTGAATATTTATTGACTCAAGATGTTTTAGCTTTTCATTTATAATTAGTGTTCAAATTGAAAAATAATTCCACTTTGACATTAAGGGGTACTATGTGTAGGCCAGTGTAAACACATTTTCCCAAGGCATATTGCTTGTTCTTATGCTCTGAGTGACTCAATCATTATAAAATCAATGGGGCCCCCATTCATGCCATTTTAGATTCTCCCAGAATGTGTTTTTTAGAATTTATTTAGGTGAATATTAGTTATCACATCTTATAAAAAATATATTCTGAGTGTACAAAACACTAGGAACACATTCCTAATATTGAGATGCACCCCCTTTTGCCCTTAGAACAGCCTCTATTTGTCGGGGCATGGACTCTACAAGGTGTCAAGTGTTCCACAGGAATGCTGTTCCCATGATTTCGCCAATGCTTCCCACTGTTCTGCCAAGTTGGCTGGTAGTGGATCTCTACTCTGAAATGACTTGTTCCATCTCATCCCACAGATGCTTAATTGGATTGAGATCTGGTGACTGGTCAGGCCACTGCAGTAAGCTAAATTCACTGTCATGTTCATGGAACCGTTCCTAGACAATCCTAGCCTTCGGAGATGGTGCATTATCATGCTGAAAAAAATTATATTTGTAGATGGATACTCTGCTGCTATGAAGGGATGCACCAGCTTTTCAATGCTGTTGAGATATCCTGTGCCATTCAAACTTTGCTCCACTTAAATCATGGGGCCCAATTTGTGCCATGAAAATGCACCCCACAGCAAGACACCACCACCACTCACCAGCCTGCAATGTTGACAAGTGGCATGATAGATGCATGTACCCGTGGGTTTCTCCATACCCTAGTCATCCCATCAGCGTGAAACGTCAAGAACCGGTGTTCATCAGACCAGACAACGTTTTTCCAAATCACCAGTGTTTCTTAGCTCACTGCAACCACAGTTTCTTGGTGGAATTCTGTAAGGTTTTGGGTGTCATACCCCATTCGTGTCAAGGTACAGACCTCCCGGGTGGCGCAGTGGTCTAGGGCACTGCATCGCAGTGCTAGCTGCGCCACCAGAGTCTCTGGGTTCACGCCCAGGCTCTGTCGCAGCCGGCCGCAACCGGGAGGTCCGTGGGGCGACGCACAATTGTCATAGCGTCGTCCGGGTTAGGGAGGGTTTGGCCGGTAGGGATATCCTTGTCTCAGTATGTAAAAAATGTAATAAAATGTATGCACTCTACTGTAAGTCGCTCTGGATAAGAGCGTCTGCTAAATGACTAAAATGTAAAAATGTACTATAAGTTGTGAAATATTTTATGGGTCTTTGGGCATCAATGTTATACTTGACTGTCAGTTGACTAACTATTGCTCGGCACAATTCGTGTCAGCCTCCTTTGTCCTCTAACATAAATGACCCGTTTTCGATCATTGGCCTGCCGTTGGCCGGATGTCCTTTGGGTGGTGGTCCATCCTTGACACACGGAAAACTGAGTGTGAAAAACCCAGCAACGTTGCAGTCCTTGACACTCAAATTGATGAATCTAGCACCTACTACCATACCCTGTTCAAACGTACTTAAATGTTTTTGTCTTTCCCATTCACCCTCTGAATGGCACAGATACACGATCCATGTCTCAAGGCTTAACAAGCCTCCTTTTAACCTGGTCCTACCCTTCATATACACTGATTTGAAGTGGATTTAACAGGTGGCTTCAATAAGGATCAAAGCCTTCACTTGGTCAGTCTGTCATGGAAAGAGCAGGTGTTCCTTATGTTTTGTACACTGTGTATATTGCTCCGTTACCTTTTCTATATAGGTAATCTGGTTTTAGTCATTTAAGTTGACACTGAAAAGGTTTCTAATTCATAATTTTAAGAAATAATTTCTGGAAACGCAGAAATAATTGAATGAATTAATATCTGAGGCCTATACTCTACCGAAATCTGGATTTAAGACGAGGTGTTGATTTGTCCTACAGGAAGACCGATTAGCTGTGAAGTCACTTTGGCCAGAGAAAGAAGGCGTCACTTCTATCCCCTACAAGATCAACGATGATCTCGGTCAGTGTCGAATACAGTAGGAGAGATGAACACTGTAACACTAGATGTTTTTTAATACAGTGGGAATCAGTGGTGGGAAAAGTACCCAATTGTCGTACTTGAGTAAAAGTATAGATACCTTAAAAAAACATTACTCAAGTAAGTCACCCAGTAAAATACTACTTGAGTAAAAGTATTTGGTTCTAAATATACTTAAGTTTCAAATTCCTTCTATTAAGCAAAGCAGGCGGCATCATTTTCTTGTTTTAAAATGAGTGGATAGCCGGGGGCATACTCAACACTCAGACATAATTTACAAAAGATGCACTTGTGTTTTGTGAGTCTGCCAGATCAGAGACAGAAGGGATGACCATGTGTTTTCTTAAGTGTGTGAATTGGACCATTTTCCTGTACTGCTAAGCATTCAAAATGTAACAAGTACTTTTGGGTGTCAGGTGAAATGTATGGAGTAAAAAGTACATTATTTTCTTTAGGAATGTAGTGAAGTAAAAGCACAGATACCCGAAACTACTTAAGTACTTTACACCGCTGGTGGGAATGGTATGCACCGTCTAATGGTAGATTGTCTCTGATCCACACAGTGGACAGAAAGAGAACCATACTAGCAGCGTTCAAGCTCATTTCAGACCAGACGTGTATCCGCTTCCACGAATACACCAATGAGATTAACTACATCGAGTTCATCTCTGGGACAGGGTGAGTCCAAAGTGGGCACATTAACACATTCTCTCCTTCCCAGCAGTTTACAGTTAACTCACAACCTCTCCTTCCTTTTCCTCTGTTCAATCTGCTATTTTTTCCCCTCTTCCCGTCATCCCCTATTTTTCCTTCATTTCTCTCCTCCCCCTTCTCTCACCTTTTTCTCATTCTTCACTTAACTCTAGCTGTGCTTCGTATGTAGGACTTCAGGGTGGGGCCCAGCCTCTGTACTTCGGTAGAGCCTGCAATGTGGGGAACCTGTGTCATGAGCTGATGCATGCCCTGGGCCTGCACCACGAACACACACGGCCTGACCGTGACCAATACGTCACCATACAGTGGGACAATGTGGTCCCAGGTAACTCGCACCAACAAACATACTACACCACCTCACGGGCATTGCTTGTGGATCAGGGGCTGGGCTGGTCAATTTATCCCATGGAGCGCTGCAGTGTGTAAGCTTTTGTACCAGCCCAACACTAACATACCAGATTCAGCTTTTTGTGGTCTGGAGTGAAGACCGTATAGAATAACTATTGACATTTAGTATTTTATTAGGTACTGCCTAAGCAGCAGCTACTCTTCCTGGGGTCCACACAACATGAAACGCTATATAACATTTAATAGACAGTACAGCACAAGGACAGAACGACATTAGTTTAAAAAAAGAATACAGGCTTACATACATTTATGCCTTAACGTTCCATTCATGTACTTAATATAACGGAAATACTGGAGCCATTAATGGCCCCATACATTGTGACCCTTTGCTTTACTGTTAAAATTGCTTTGTCTAAGCAGGTCCTGATATCCTAATCTCACAGCACCAGTTCTGTAAACACCAGAGAATCTCACATCAGGAACCATGAGTGTTCTTGTGTTTGATGCCAATACTGTGCAGACTTATGTAATTCATAGACTACTGAATGCGAGTGCAACACATGGAAATGCTATTATGTGGAGTTTAACTGAGGTCAACTCATTGTCCCTGGCGTGAACAGAGCCACATATCGTATTGATTTGCACCTAAGTTTCACCCCTGCTTTGTTCCCCTGACGTGAATGCTGGACCTTGTTTCGCTAAATTCCCCTGACATGGATAACGCTACCTTGTCATCTACAGTTACTGCCCGTAATGGGGTAACATGTAAGCTCTTGAACTTGTAGGCTGTTTTATGTTACCACCTGCTATGGGGTTCATTAGGTAAGATGCAATATTCATGCCTTGAATTGTGTAGCATCCACCAGTCACACAATCTACCTCTTGTAACTCTGTCTTCCAGGAAAAGCAAAGAACTTTGTGGTGAAGAAAGGAGACACTCAGGACCTGCCCTATGACTACGACTCCATAATGCACTACGGAACGTCAGTCACACTCCTCTCCTCCTTATTCCCACTAAAGTCCTAATTTTACTCACCTTGTTTTTAAACTGCTAGCAATAAGTACATATTAGTTTTACTGGGCCTCTGTACAGTATCCAGCTCCAGTAACATTTCCCGGTGCTTACCAAGTGGATCCCTATTTAGGTCACTATTTTTTACCTGGGCTCTGGTCAAACTATGTGCACTATATTGGGAATGGGGTGGCATTGTGACGCAGTCCTTGTTAAAGTAGCAAGTCCTCTAATCCCCCATTGTTGGGTTTCTCCTGGCAGATACTACTTCTCATCAAACCGGAACCCCACTATTGGCTCCAAGAAGAGTGGAGTCCAGATTGGACAGAGAAATCACCTGAGCCCCCTGGACATAACACGCCTTAAACTCTATCAATGTGGTAAAGACATGCACACACAGAGACAGGAAAAATATCAGAGTTGGGCTGCCTTTGTAAATGCAGTCATTCTCATGCTGTATTCTAACCATGTTCATGTCCTGTCTTTCACAGAATAACAATGCACAGTTTAGCATTTATTACACCATCAAAGATTTCAACACTGCTGCTGTCGACTGAAGATTCCAACACAAATGGCACTGACATTTTAACTTCTCAACAATGAATAAGTTGAACTAGTCCCTTAAAGCTTTCTGATGTATTATACGTGTGTTCAGCAGCAGGCAGTAGTTTAATTTGTCCTGTGTGCTCTTGCTGCCTTGAATTAGGCCTATTCCACTGCACTTGTCTTGGAAATAAATAAAATGACCTAGACTGAAAAGAATCCAGTCAGTGTGATGTTTCTTGCAGTGTTCTATTTCATTCTATAATGGACCTTCTCAGCTATGCTCATCATACATCCCAAGGTGGGATCAGAGATGAAGTAGATCTAGCATAGAAGGAGAGACGACTTAAATTAATGGTGATTAAGGTATAAAACTTGGCTGACTAGCTAGGCAACAAATTATTTAAAAACGATGATGCTGTAACACAGGACTTAGACAGAAAAAGTTTGTGGTCACTTAGAAATGTCCTTGTTTTTGAAAGCCTTTTTGTCCATTAAAATATCAACTTCATCAGAGTGTAGATAATGTAAACTATTGTAGCTGGAAAAGGCAGATTTTTAGTAGATTATCTACAGTTGATGTCGGAAGTTTACATACACCTTAGCCAAATACATTTAAACTCCGCTTGAAACAATTCCTGACATTTAATCCTAGTAAAAATTCCCTGTCTTAGGTCAGTTAGGATCACCACTATATTTTAAGAATGTGAAATGTCAGAATAATCAAGATTAATTTCAGTTTTTATTTCTTCACGTTCCCAGTGGGTCAGAAGTTTACATACACTCAATTAGTATTTGGTAGCATTGCCTTTAAATTATTTAACTTGAGTCAAACATTTTGGGTAGCCTTCCACAAGCTTCCCACAATAAATTGGATGAATTTTGGCCCATTCCTCCTGACAGAACTGTAACTGAGTCAGGTTTGTAGGCCTACTTGCTCGCACATGCTTTTTCAGTTCTGCACACAAATTTTCTTTAGGATTGAAGTCAGGGCTTTGTGATGGCCACTCCAATACCTTGACTTTGTTGTCCTTAAGCCATTTTGCCACAACTTTGGAAGTATGCTCGTGGTCATTGTCCATTTGGAAGACCCATTTGCGACCAAGCTTTAACTTCCTGACTGATGTGTTGAGATGTTGCTTCAATATATCCACGTACTTTTCCTCACTCATGCAACCATCTATTTTGTGAAGTTCACCAGTCCCTCCTGCAGCAAAGCCCCCCACAACATGATGCTGCAACCCCCGTGCTTCACGGTTGGGATGGTGTTCTTTGGCTTGCAAGCCTCCCCCTTTTTCCTCCAAACATAATGGTCATTATGGCCAAACAGTTTTATTTTTGTTTCATCAGAGCAGAAGACATTTCTTTAAAAAGTACAGTCTTTGTCCCCATGTGCAGTTGCAAACCGTAGTCTGGCTTTTTTATGGCGGTTTTGGAGCAGTGGCTTCTTCCTTGCTGAGCGGCTTTTCAGGTTATGTTGAGATAGGACTCGTTTTACTGTGGATATAGATACTTTGTACGTTTCCTACAGCATTTTCACATGGTCCTTTGCTGTTGTTCTGGGATTGATTTTCACTTTTTGCACCAAAGTACGCTCATCTCTAGAAGACAGAACGCGTCTCCTTCCTGAGCGGTATGACGGCTGCATGGTCCCATGGTGTTTGTATTTGCATACTATTGGTTGTACAGATGAACGTGGTACCTTCAGGTGTTCAGAAATTACTCCCAAGGATGAACCAGACTTGTGGAGGCCCACAATTTTTTTCTGAAGTCTTGGCTGATTTATTTTGATTTTCCCATGATGTCAAGCAAAGATGCACTGAGTTTCAAGGTAGGCCTTGAAATATATCCACAGGTACACCTCCAATTGACTAAAATTATGTCAATTAGCTTATCAGAAGCTTCTAAAGCCATGACATCATTTTCTGGAATTTTTGAAGCTGTTTATTAAAGACACAGTCAACTTAGTGTATGTAAACTTCTGACCCACTGGAATTGTGAAATAATCCGTTTGTAAACAATTGTTGGAAAAGTGACACACCTACTGTGTCATGCACACAGTAGGTGTCCTAACCGACTTGCCAAAACTATAGTTTGTTAACAAGAAATTTGTGGAGCGGTTGAAATAACGAGTTTTAATGACTCCAACCTAAGTGTACGTAATCTTCCGACTTCAACTGTACATAGTTGTACAGAGGCCCATTATCAGCAACCATAACTTCTGCGTTCCAATGGCACATTGTTAGCTAATCCAAATGTATCATTTTAAAAGGCTAATTGATCATTAGAAAACCCTTTTGCAATTACGTTAGCACAGCTGAAAACTGTTCTGATTAAAGAAGCAATAAAACTGGCCTTTAGACTGGTTGGGTATCTAGAGCATCAGCATGTGTGGGTTTGATACAGGCTCAAAATGGCCAGAAACAAAGAACTTTATTCTGAAACTCGTCAGCCTATTCTTGTTCTGAGAAAATAAGGCTATTCCGTGCAATAAATTGCCAAGAAACTGAAGATCTCGTACAACGCTGTGTACTATTCCACAGAACAGTGCAAACTGGCAATAACCAGAATAGAAAGAGTGGGAGACCCCGGTGCACAACTGAGCAAGAGTACATTAGAGTGTCTAGTTTTAGAAATAGATGCCTCAACTGGCAGCTTCATTAAATAGTACCCGCAAAACACCAGTCTCGACGTCAACAGTGAAGTGGCGACTCCGGGATGCTGGCATTCTAGGCAGAGTTGCAAAGAAAAAGCCATATCTGACTGGCCAATAAAAAGATTAAGATGGGCAAAAGAACACAGACACTTGGCAAAAGAACACAGACACTGGACAGAGGAACTCTGCCTAGAAGGACAGAATATTCCTTGGGTTTACACCAATCTTACTACTACCGCACTGATCACACTCAAACAGAAAGGCTGATGCTTGCAATTCATTTTTATTGTAAAGTTGTATGATATAAAGCAGGATGAATTAACATCCAAAAGCCCATTTAGGGCCATGGCAAACTGCCTATCATAGTCCCTCTCCCTCTTCCTCCATGGTGTCCTCCAGCAGCTCATGAAAGCAATGCTGTCAATCCACATGGAAGCAGAACATAGAGTGCTCCTGTAAAACAATTATCCCGTCAGGAATGAATCAAACAGTCATTGAACGAATGGGATTCACAGTAATACATTTGTCTGAGAATTTTCAATCATGAACCCCAGTTCTGGAGCCCCTATCCTCTCATCACAAGCCCAAGCACTTACCTCATCTGCTCTTCTGTGTTTTCCTCTTCCTGCCTCCCTCCCTTTCATCCTTTCCTATTGATGCTTCAACAGATAAAGTGACCTCATATGCCACAATCTGTTTCAGGAAAAAAACATCCGAAAGCCCACTCACATGAGGTGAATAATCACATGAGATCAGGAATTGTAGTGTTTGAGTTGAAAGACATTGCATAAATGCACGTCTATCAACACTAATACAGTTGTCTACAGAGAACAGGCATTGATAGTAAACACTTACCTAATGTAGTCATCCAGCTGTGCTCCTCCTCCAACCCTCCCATCCTTTCCAATTGATGCTTCAACAGATCTGTTTCTTTGGCTGCTCTTTTCATCTATCTCAGACTTGAACAGGCTTGGAAAGAGGACAAAAGGAAACCAAAGCAACTTTAAAAGAGAAGTAGAAGAGGCAGACTTCATTTCTTTTTGACAAGTCTGTTGGCTCTTTTTCCTGTGCTCTTGGTCTTCTCCTTTTCTGCTCATCCTTAGTTATTTAGATAGTTATTTTGGCCATATGTCCATCAGAATTCTAGTTCAATCTCCTCTCTTTTACTCTTATAAAATGTTTTCACCTCTTTTCTCTGGGTCTCTGTTTATCTTGCCTCCCCCCTTGTGTTTTCCATTACTTTCTTTTGATCCACTCAGCTCTTCTTTACTGCTAATCTCATTTACCTTTTATCCCATGGTCCTTCCTGAGTCTAACCATCAGAACTTGAATTCTATATCTCCTACTTACTTCCTGATAAACCACTGGTCTCCCTTCCTCCTCTCTCATGTTTCCTCCTCTTCACCCTCATGCCTGGCTTCCTTATAATTTTTTCCTCCTTTTGCTTATTTTCTCGTTTTTTGTTAGTTTTTTCTCTTTAAAAAAACGAATTTGTTTTTGTTTATTTACATCTATTAACATACCTAGGAGCATTGACTTGTACATTTCTTCTTTTGTCTGCTCCCTTTCTTTTGTCATCTACTCAAAAGTTGTCAATGCCTCGTCCGCCGCTTTCTTCTGCTTCTTCCTTGTTCTCTTCTTCGCAGACTGTGTGTGAGCGGTCTCTGGACGCTGCTCCCTCTCTTCCCTCTGCACAGAGGCGTCAGATGTAGACGCTGTGACCTCGTATGCCACCACCTGTTTTGCTCTCTGTGTCTGCCCTTTTTTCTGACACAGCGCACGCCTCTTTTCTCTTTCAATCTGTGCATTTCTCTCTTCTCTCTCATACAGTTTCTCTATCTCCATCTTGAACCTGGCCTCGTGATCTTTTATTCTTTGAAGCTCTGCTCTCTTCTTATCCTCGTCCCGTATCCTTGTCTGCCTTTTCTGTTCCTCCTTCTCTTGTTCCTGCTGTATCTTCAATCTCCTTTTCTGTTCCTCTTTCCTCCTCTTCTCTTCTTTCTCTCGTGCCTTTTGCTGCATCTCCAACACCTTCATTCTCTCCTTTTCCCTGTTCCTCTCCTCCTCCATCCTCTGTTTCTCAATCTTTTTCAACTTCTCTGCCCTCTTTTTCTCCATATTTTTCTCTTCCTCTGCCCTCTTTTTCTCCTCTTTTGCACGGGCCTTCTGTTGCATCTCCTGCTTCTTTCTTTCTTTTTTCTCTTGCTCTTGTCTCTTTTTCTCATGTTCGATCTTTAGTTTCATCTCTGCCTTCTCCCTTTTCCTCTGCTCCTCTAACTTGTTTTTTTCCATATTTTCTGTCCTTTTCCTTTCCTCCTCATTCAATTTCTTCTGTCTCTTTTCCCACTTTTTGAGCTCTTCGTCCCTGGCTTTTTCCTTCCTCCTTTCAATCTTCATCATCTCTTCATTTCTCTTAGCCTCGTCCTTGAAATATTTGATCCTGTCTGCGTAGCTCATGGCATTAAGTTCTTCTCTCCCTCGGCTTGCCATCACAGACATTGCATTGGCGGTTGCATATCTCCCTTCCATTTTACCACTATCAATCTCCTTCCTGTCCCTCTCAGCATAAGGTTCCCTGTGTAGACATCTCTGCTGTTGTCCACTCATGCTCTCCTCACTTTCACTACTCCCCTCCTGACTTGTGTCCTCACTCACACTCTGAGACACATCATCCTCAGACGAGCACGAGGGAGTCACAGCCTTCTCAGTGATGACGCGGAGCGCCTTGATGTAGTCAGCTTCTGTGTTCACCCTGTGAGCGAGCGGGCACAGCTCCTCGTAAATGGACTTCCATGTGAGTGACTCCTCACAAACGTTGTCAGGCAGGTATAGATCAGATGATTGCCTCTTAAGCACATTCACGACCTCTGCCAGGTCCTGCTGGGTGTCCCCCTGAGTGTCCTCTCGGGCGGCCACTGGCGTGGCGTCTGGGCTGGCCGGGCGCTCGGGGGCTGTGGCAGGGGTATTGGATTGTTCTACTGCAGAGGAGCAGGAGGCCTCAGTGTCATCGTTCTTGTCATTGTTGTTTACCTTTTTCTTCAGAATCTCTTCCTTTCTCTTTTGGGCCATCCTCTCTTTCAGCTGTGCTTTATACATATTCACAATTTCTGCGCCTCTCCGTTGAACTGCTTCAGACAATTCCTCAGACGATGTAATTTCTGGCCTATAGACCTCTTTCTTGACCTTTGCCTGGCCAGTCAATGAGGACCTGGGGTGGACATGCGGATGGGTCTGTCTCATCCGGGCAGGAGGGCCGGAAGCCAGGGGGTGGGATGGGACAGCAAATCGGTGTGAAGCGTGTGGGTGTGACGTCTTGGACGGAGAAGGAGGCCATTTATCAGGGGAGGTGCAGCTCTGTGTGTCCAGAGGGGGAAAGATTGACTGTTTCTTAGATGGGTCCTTCTGGGTGCCGGCAGCATGCTGGTCAGGCTCCGATTTGCTGTTGGCGATGTACCTATGGAGGTTGTACCTGTGGAAAGCTGGCAGTGTCGGGGAGACGGGACAAAGAATGGAGGAAGTGGAGCGCTGCTTGATCACCCCTTTATCCACCCCAATCTGTATGATGACAGACACATTTGTATTACTTAAAAGCTTGATGGTCATTGATATTACTTTCTTAAAACAATTACATGTGTATGGGTAATAAATATCACAGAGAAAACACGTTTTATTACTGTATATTAGCTTTTTAGGAAAATGAACTTTTGGAATCATTCCAATTCAGAAATTCTTCCATTCTTTTTCAACTTTATTCTAAGAATGCAGACCTTCTTAAGAATACTACCAGTGCAGAATGTAGACCTTCTTAATAATACTACCAGTGCAGAACGCAGACCTTCTTAATAATACTACCAGTGCAGAATTCAGACCTTCCTGAGAATACTACCAGTGCAGAATGCAGACCTTCCTCTGAATACTTCCAGTGTTCTGTTTTTTTCTTGCCTTCTTATTTCACTATTCTATCTATTTAGATCTCATTTCTGTGTATCAGGATTGGGAACATCTAAATCAACTACAGTATATCTACTTATATGAAAGTCTGATTAAAGAAAACTGCTCTTGTTACCTCCTCCAAGAGTTGGTGCAGCCAAAATATTTCTCCATACAGCGCCTTAATCTCCCTCATGTTTCCTCGCTCAGTTCTCCATGTCTCTCTAGCCAATCTCCAATGGGCGAGGTCAAGGTCATGGATATCCTCCCGCATGCCTAGTTCAACCTGGGTTCCCTTCTCATTTAGCCTCTTCTTTTTCCTCTTCTTCTGGGTTGAATCGGTGTTCTCCTTGCCCTGCCTACACACCTTTAGGGCAGTAGGGATATTGAGAATAGAACATGGTATATTTTATTTTACTCATTGGATTATTATGTGCCTTCCAATGTATTTCATTGATATACAATATCAATAAGGTATAATGTTGACACTAGATCAAGCCGTAGTTAGTACAAAGTTTACACTGTTTGGCCATACATGATTAGTCTGGACCACTTTAGTGGGTCGTAGATTTAGCCTGCAGATGGGACTTACATTAAGGCTGGGGAGTTGTGAGGAGTTTTGAGGCTGGTGTGTTCTGGGCCTGTGGAGTTCAGTAGTTCCTGTGCAGAAATCGTCCTGTGCAGTCCGATTTGTCCATGGCTCGAAATGAAAATGATGACAAACATGCAGTCAGTAATGAGGTTATCGTGATACAAGCTTGTTATTTTCAATCCTAGAAAAGCTCATAGGCCTATATGTCAAAGTGATGATTTTAAATCACTGGAGTTTTGACTATGAGGGTGGTGAGAGAAAAGAGATTCTAACCATTCTTATGATGAGCCTTGGGAAGGAGAACGTTCCCATAGTTCCTTCAATTACAGTAATCCTGAAAAAGATACAATATGGCTTAAAAATATGATTATATTATTTAAATCATCTAAATTAAATTGTGTCACAAAGTAGGCCTTTTCACACTATATCACAAGTGGTCACAACTACTTACCACCAATAACTTCAAAAATAACCATCCAAAATATAGCAATGATTTTGACCCTGAATTGAACTTGTAAGTGTTGCCGTAATGTGACAGTAACGCTATGGCAAACCATTTAGGCTGTCATCATATCAGAATACAATCATTTATGATATCACAATTGTGATGTAATGTGGTGCCATGGAAGACCACACCCCCCCTGACAGACAGCAAACACCAGAGCCACATAGGCCTGATAACCAATTAATCCAGTTCTATGTTTGAAATACAGTATATTTAGTACTAGTAAGCTCATAAACATAGTAAAAACCACACTGTAGCAATGTGTATCACTTCACAACTACTGTACATGATGCATCATGAGTGGTTGTCCTCTGATGGGACCCTATTCCCTACATAGTGTACTACTTTTGACCATGGCCGATAATGTACTTTATAGGGTTGATTTGGGATGCACATAGGACTATGTAAAAAAAGTACCTTTGTTCGTCCTCACAATCAATTCTGCGTTGACATTAACTCATTTTTGCTAAGTGAAAATTATGGGACAACAACAAAGAAATGTATTCATAAGAAAAACTGTACGTGTTGTAATTTCAATGTAGATTCCAGTTGTAAATGGTAGACATTGTACAACAAGGTAACTCTTCAGGATGTGGCAGAGTATGAAAACCTTTGCACTGTCTCTGATGCAGGTGTTTTTTCCCCCCTCCCATTATGACATCCCTGTGATGTCATATGGGGGACACTTTGCCCGAGTTTGGCATCTCTGGGGATAATGTGCTGTGTGCAGACCACTTTCACGCATATGCACTAGTGCAATCATTGTATTTCCTCCTCCATGAATGTATAATTGCAACATTACAGATTTTTTACAATTGTGTGTCACCCTATGGGACTCCCAATCACGGCCGAATGTGATACAGCCTGGATTCAAACCAGGGACTGTAGTGACGCCTCTTGCACTGAGATGCAGTGCTTTAGACCGCTGCAACTTCAAAGAATTTACTGAGTGACAGTCCATATAAGGAGGTCAATTGAAATGAAATCATTAGTCCCTAATCTATGGATTTCACATGACTGTACAGGGGTGCAGCCATTGGGTGGGCCTTGGAGGGCTCACCCACTTGCAGCCAGGCCCAGCCAATCAGAATGAGTTTGTCCCCACAAAAAGGCATTATTATATGCAAATACTTGTCAGCCTCCCTCCCAGCGTGGCTACAAATTCTCTAAAATTATGTTCGAGGCACCTTATGGTTGAAAAATGTACATTCAATTATCTAGCAACAGCTCTGGTGGACATTCCTGCAGTCAGCATGCCAATTGTACACTCCCTCAAAACTTGAGGCATCTGTGGCATTGTATTGTGACACAACTGCGCATTTTAGGGGCTTTTTATTGTCCCCAACACAAGGTGCACCTGTGTGATGATCATGCTATTTAATCAGCTTCTTTATATGCCACACCTGTCAGGTGGATGGATTACCTTGGCAAAGGAGAAATGCTCACTAACAGCGATGTAAACAAATTTGTGCACAAAATGAGAGAAATAAGCTTTCTTTGCATATGGAACATTTTTGAGATTTTTTATTTCAGCTCATGAAACATGGGACCAACACTTTACATGTTGTGTGTATTTTTTTGTTCAATGTACATTTCCAAGGCAACAAATACTCTAAAACTAACCTTATGTTACTGGAAATAATTGCATCTGCTATTTAGATGAAAGAATAGTAACTTTTCAGCAACTTCTCAGTCATGCAAACACTTTTGATGGCATCCAGCACTTCGGATTTTGAAGGAATGTTATTTACCAAACTTTCATAGCACCTTGGCACAAACCAAAACGATCATCGAAATCCAGTCTGAAATCGCAAAATAATGGTAGAGATCTTATAATAACTCTATTCCTTCTCTTATTGGGTGATATCCATCAATGCCCTGGACCTCACTTTATCACGAACCCCATTAAACGGCCTATGCACCCATGCTCCTCTTGCGAACGGTGGATAAAGAGTAACAGCAAAGCTTTGGTATGTTTGGAATGCGCGCAGTGGATTCATTTAAAATGCAGCGATTCTAGCTTTGGGCAAGGGGTCAATGAAATGTACCGTTGCTGTCGGTGTGCTGTACCCGCGGGGTGTGTGAGCATTGAAGGTGGTGTGGGACCAGAGGACTTACCGAGAGTGGAGAGTGCACCGGAGGAGGGGGGGTCCACAGCGGAGGCAACCAGAGGCGAGTGACGGGGGACACGGTGGTGAGGACGATGGAGTAGCACCTGGGGAGGGGTGCTCCATGGCGACAGAGAGGCCACCGGAGGCAGGGCAGGGGGAAGATAGCAGCGCAGTGGGAAGCGAGTTACAAGTGGATCGGGAATTCAATGAGGCCTTTGGGAAGAAGGGCTTACATTTTGTGCACTTAAACGTCCGAAGCCTACTACCGAAGATCGATGAGATACGCCTGTTGGTTTGCAAATCAGAGGTGGGTGTCTTATGTTTTACTGAGACATGGTTGGATTCATCTGTTTGTGACTCAGAAATTGAGATAGGTAATTACTCTGTTGTCAGGAAGGATCGGAATCGGAACGGTGGGGGAATATGTGCGTTTGTAAGATCAGACATTGCTTTTAACGTCAGATCGGATTTCACCGCTGATCTGGAGATTGTCTGGCTGGATATCTGCCTTCCCAAAACCAAGCCGATTTTGTTGGGGGTGTGTTATAGGCCGCCCAAGCAGAATGCATTCTATGAAGGTCTTGAAATTGTGTTGTCAAACTGTAATGATTCCCTGTTGAAGGAAATACTTTTGTTAGGGGATTTCAATACTGATGTCTGCAAAAAGAATAGCCCAACCCACAATGTATTTATGCACTTTTGTAGATCACTTGCTCTGACCCAAATGATAAAAGATCCAACCAGGATATGTGAAACAGTGCAAAGTACAATTGACTTAATATTGGTGTCTGATACATCTAAAATATCACAGAGTGGAGTAATAGTCTATGGAATCAGTGATCATTTTATTACATTTTGCACAAGGAGGATTTTTAAAGATATATTTAAGTGTCACAAAACCGTTAGAACCAGAGGACTCAAAAAATACTGTGTAGAAAAGTTTAGGGAGGAAGTGGGTAAAATTGACTGGTCACCTGTGCTAGATAGTGTAGGGGTAGACAGTGCCTGGGTCTTTAAATGTAGATTCCTTGATGTGGTGAATGTGATGGCTCCCATTAGACGGGTCAGGGTAAAGCAGAGATCTAGCCCTTGGTTTAATCATGAGATTCTAGAATCTATCCAAGCAAGGAATAAGGCCTTTAAGAAATGTAAGAACTCTCAAGAGCAGCATGATTTTGTCCTATATAAACATCACAGAAATGAAGCACAGAGCAGGATGGATGAAGCTAAGAGGGGTTACTTTGCTGAGGAAATAATTGAAAACAAAAATGACCCTAAAAAGCTTTGGAAATCATTTAAGGAACTAGGCTGTAGTAGTCGTACCAAAAACAAACTAAACAGTATTGGACTGAACATCAAAGGGGAGATGGTATATGAAAAAGCAGAGGTTGCTAATGAATTCAACTCTTTTTTTTACTTTTGTTGCCAGCAAGCTGGTTAGCAAGCTGCCCTCCAGTTCTGGTTTGTATGGAAGCAACCAAGTCAAGAAGTATTATGTAGAGTTAGGGGTTCAGCCAAACTCTTTTTCTTTTGTAAAGGTAGCAACAGCCAAAATAGTCAGTATGCTGGCAGAGCTTAAATGCTCCAAATCCACAGGCCTGGATAATATTCCTGCAAGGTTTCTAATAGATTCTGCTGAGCAAATTGGCCCTTGTATTACGCATATCGTTAATCTCTCTCTTGAACAAGGCACCTTTCCCAGGGACATGAAACAAGCTAAAGTTGTACCTCTGTATAAGACGGGGATAAAGTCTGACCCTGGGAATTATAGGCCTGTATCTATCTCTGTGTAACATCAAAGATCCTGGAGAGAATTGTACATGAGCAAATGTATGAAGATGTTAACAAACAGGGTCTAATGTATGATTTTCAGTCGGGTTTTAGAAAAACATACTCCACTGATTCATGTCCACTTTACTTGACTGACTTCATCAGGAAAGAGATTGATGAGGGAAATCTGTGTGGAAGGGTACTGATTGACCTACAGAAGGCCTTTGATACAGTTAACCACTGTCTCCTAATCTCCAAACTGGAGGCACTGGGGTTAAGCAGTATCCCTCTAGGCTGGGTAAAGTCTTATTTATCAGGAAGGGAGCAAGTAGTAGAGGTTAATGGTTCACTGTCTCAGGCAAAACCAATGAGTTGTGGTGTTCCACAGGGGAGCGTGCTTGGGCCTCTGCTGTTTTTATTGTATATTAATGATTTGAAAGATGCTTGTTCTTGCCGTCTTTTTCTTAATGCAGATGACTCTACACTTCTGGTGTCTCACAAAAGGTAAACTATGTTGGAGAGCATACTTACTAACATGTTAGTAAGCACAGAGCTTACTAACATTAGCAAATGGCTTGGAGATAATAAGCTATCTCTGCACTTAGGGAAAACTGAAGCAATTCTTTTTGGATCCTGACCTAAATTGTGTAGGTCATCTGAAATCAGAGTGGAGTTAGGGGGTGAGGTGCTGACTACTAAAACCTCTGTTAGCTACTTGGGATGTATCCTTGATGGAAGCTTGGGAGGTGTGAGCATGGCCAATAAGGTGCTAGAGAAGGTTAATGCCAGGACTAAGTTTTTGGCTAGAAAGTCCAAGCTGTTTGATAAGGACTCCATGAAAGTGCTAGCTACTGCCCTCATTCAATGCCATTTTGACTATGCTAGTACTTCCTGGTTTGGGGGCTTTTCTAAACTCATGAAGGGGAAGCTCCAGATAGCCCAGAATAAGCTGATCAGGGTAGTATTGAAGGTGAGTCCACGTACTCACATAGGCAGGAGCTGCTTTCAGGAACTAAACTGGCTGCCTGTTGAGGCTAAGGTGTCCCAGATTAGACTAGGTTTGGTTTACAGGAGTATTTATGGTCCTGCGCCCAGATATCTAAGTGATTACTTTCCTCGTGTTAGGGATGCACACAATCACAGCACCAGCTCAGGTGTTGCTGATATGTGCTTATACAGGTTCAGGAGTAATGCTGGGAAAGGTACTTTCTTGTATACTGGAGCCTCAGAATGGAATGAGTTACCTCTGCCTATAAAAACAACGTCCTCTCTGGACAGCTTTAAAAATAAAGTAAAAATATGTTTGATGTCCTCTGTGCCCATATGAATAACCCCTATGATGTAACTGGAATGAGATAGATGTTCTTCTTTTATGTTTTTGTTTTAATATTTCACTGCCATACTGTGTTCGATCTTGTCTAGCCATCTTGTCTCAAGAGGACCACAATGGAAGTCCCAGACTTTATTGTGTGTTATCCTCAATGATTTTATTAATGTGCATGTATGGCTTTTAAGTTTTATGTGTGCTTGTTTTTTTAAATGGTCAAATGAATAAACTAAACTTCTCTGGGGTAGGCTAACTCGGAGCTTTCTCATATATCCTGAATGAAGTGTCTGGTTTGCGAGTTAAGGACCAATGAAATCAGATCAATAGGAGTGGGGGAAAAAGGGGCTTGTGCATTGATAAGCACATCAAAGACGTTAACAATAGGTCAAATATGACACTTTTGCCCATAAGATGGCTCTAATTTTGACTATTTTACACCATAGCCTGATGAAATTTGCAATACCTTTTCTAGAGTAAAGGCGTCCCCATACATAGGTTCAGTTTGCTCCTAGCAGAACTCAGCTAGGTGATGCAAACTTCTGTGCTCGCACTACCTAAAGACCTTCGCTTGAGAAACTAGAAGAAAGAAGCAATATTACTGTTTGTCTCTCTTGAGCCACCGTAGTAACAATATAGCCAGAAACACTTCCTCAAAATAGATACAATAAGAAATCTACATTTCTTTACACATCAGTTTAGTGCAGTACTTCTCAAGTGAATGATCGCAAAGACTTCATTGAAGAATCCGGTCCATAGTTCCCACCCCTACTGTAAACCAATCACTGATGAAGGGGTGTAGACTTCGACTACCAAACTTCGACTTGCCTCAACAAAACAATTGGTGTACGCGAACAGCTGAAAAAAACCTACCGAACACCAAAATGAACAAAAACTTCACAAAATGTATAAGTTTAAACTGTTTCGACTGGGAAGCATGTGACAGCCTTTTAAGGAAGGTGGACGAGCAAAATCCACCATCGTAGTACGGATGAAGCCTGAGCTGGAATGTGAAGCTAACTGAAACTGGCTAGATTTAATAGACCCTGAGTAGATCTAGCTTGCTTCTTGGTATACCACTCTGGGAACACCTTGGACTTACGACATGGGCTCTATGCTACATTACTGACAGAACTGTTCACTACTCTATATTATGGATGCACATGACCACTGTCTATACTGCACTATACATGAACACTAACACTGTCTACACTGATTCCCACAGCAGATATTTATTTTCTGTCATTGGGGAGCCCACCATCATAGCCAAGATCCACAACAAGATATCAGAGATGGGCCGGAGAACACGTAGGACTGAACTAAACATCCAGAAAGTCTGACCGCTCTACAACTGTGGCTGTATGACATGCCATACTCTTTTTGACCAGACGGCATCAGATACATGGCCTACACATACTAAGACAGAGGAGCGCTGTTTTGTTGTCTCAGATGCTTTATCTGAGGTTGATGTGTCTGTCTGTCAATAATGTACAACTGCAGCCCACATTTCAGGGTGTTCCTGCATCTGCTACATTATGCACAGTACTGTTCACTATATACTATGGATGCACCTTAACACTGTCTATACTGCACAATCTGTTGTTGAGGTTGAATACTTAACAACAAGTGGTCACACCTGCATCTGTTCTGGTGACACAGGAGTTTGAAGTGGAGGGAGTACAGGGCTTAGCAAGTCCTTCAAGGAGGCTTGAATATTTTCAGAAGGAGTCAGGTAATTGGTTAAGGGAGGAGGATTGGAGGGAAAGAGAGAGGAGGTTGAAAAGACTGAGGGAGGCAGAGGATGGGTTTGTATCTGTTGAAGATAGAAATGGCAAGGGAGAGGGTATGTCGAGGAAGATTGGTATCAAGTTATAACAGAGTGGGCCGGTGTTAGGAATTTTGTTAATAAATAGTTAAAACAAATTCTAGCTTTAGATAAAACTATAACAAATTGAACTCTGCATGCCTGGTGAAAAGAGATTTGTGTTGTGGGTCATAAAATAAGCAGAAAGGGTCGTTAAACTATGGTTGAACTGACCCAACTTAGCCCTGAGGTGTTTAGATAAACTTTTTAGGTCTTCCATTATCTTGAGTTGTCTGCTAAAGTGGTAATAAATTATAGTGAGCCTTCAGGATAAATGATTATATATGTGTCATGTGAGTGCCCTGTGAAGTTGGAATGAACTTTTGAACCTGTTTTCTATTTGTCAGGACAATGAGACTTAATTCTGTAACCTATGACGTCATATCTTGTATATAAACCTGTGTTTATGATCAAATGGCAGCGTGCTCCGAGAATAAACACTATTATCTAATTTTGATAAGACTGTATCCTGTCTATTTTATGTTAATAAGTATCTTACAAATTCTTATAAATAGACAGATTGAATTTAATTAATGAGTACATTAGAGGAATTATTTAATTCCACTAACAGCCGGACACCAGTTTGAGTTCTGGAGGTGAAATGGAAGGGGTAGAAGGTGTTGTATGCAGAGGAAGTGTAGAAGGTAGTGGAGGGTGGATCAAGTGTGAGGGATTCTGAGAGGATCCCTGTGAATAGTAGATCTTTGCCAGAACAGAGGGATAGGCCAATGAGTGATATATGTTTCAGTGAGGTTGGCTTAGCATTCATAGCAATTGTTATCAGCTGTACCGCAGAGATGACACGTAAGTCATAGAAAATAGATGTTGTGGTGGCAGCTGCAGAGATGTACTTGGGGGTACGAGATTCGATTTCAGAATTGTTACAGGGTGTGTTGAGTAGTAGTGTCTCGCCCTCTCGGGTCGTTGGCCTGGGGTAGGATAAGACAGGGTTAAAGTAGTGGAATAAGGTGATGGGTTTTAATGAGTGTAGGGTTAGTTAGTAGAGTCATTAAATTTTTCACGTTTCCCCTTTCCCATGTTGTATCACAAAGGTAATGGATTCATACTATAGTTCAGTAGAGGGCGATAATGCAACATATTGGATGCCAACCGTCTTTAAACCTCACCGAAGAAGAAGAAGGAGAAGAAGGAGAATGCACCTGTTCTTTTGTGATTGCTGCCCTGCCCACTATTTGACTGGAAGGAGAGCTATTGCACACATTTGTTTGTGCTGTTTCTTTGGTTGTTTTCTCCCAAATCTTGGGGGACAATCGTTGTTGCAACATGGTTTGGTTTCTGATTCTCATCTGGTTTGTCCAAGGTAGGACCAGTCATTTTGTTTTCGTGATATCCTATTTTTGACTGTTGTCCATTTGAGGTAGGCCAGGCCAGTCTCACTGAGGACGCTAATTGGTGCATCATGTTATTATGTAACATGTATTATGTTACCCATGTGTATTTCAGTGGGCAGTGTTCCCATCGCCAATTTCACAAATGCTACTACTTCAAATTCTGCTTTCCCTGCCACAGGTAAGCAGGGCTGCATTGGGGACCAGTCATTTCGTTAGGTGACAGGCTGAAAGCTAGGCCTCTAATCCATTGTTATTTCATGTAGGCCAGCCCCACTGCAAAACTGTTGTTCTGTTCCTCTTTATAATATTTTCTTTCTGTATTTCAGTGTACAATTCTACAAACCCCATCAACAATTCTACAAATGTGACTTTCACTGACACAGGTAGGCCTCTACTGTGATTCTCAAGTCAATCTTTTGGCGTGGTGGGCCTAAAGAAACAATTCCATTGGTTGTCTTGGAGTTCATGCCTTATCTATCAAAAATAAAATATTGCAAAATGTGTTTAATGTTAACAATTCCCTTTAGATTCTACTGCCTCAATGGGGCCACGTTACAGACAAAATGACTGGGTTAAAATGGCTGAAACCAGAGAAGGTAACACATTCATTAGATGAAGTGCACTATCCTGGACCTCTATCATGAGGTTTGGACTTTATTAATGGCACTGGAGGTAGTGACTTGTAACCAGTACATGTCATGTCAGTGTGGTTGTTTCAGACCCTCTGTCTCTGTTACAGAGGACTTACAGTTCGACATTGCTATTGTGGAGGGAGACATTATGATTTCGGTGAGTCTATGATCCCTATTGCCTAGGTCCTGTTACTGTGTTTTAGGATGATGAATCAATCAAACTGTGATACCAACTTCTGGTATACACAGCCTGAAACTAATGACTGGACAATCGTTCAAGACAGAATGTTGACTAAAATTACATTTGAATTTACTCTACGGGTAAGTTTGTAATTCACTACTCGACTGAGGGACCTTAAAGATAATGGTATGCGTGGGGTACAGTTATGAGGTAGTCATTCAAAAATCATGCTGGAAACTATTGCACAGTAAGTCAATGCACATAGTTGACTTGTTCAGCACACTTTTCCTCCTGAACTTATTTAGGCTTGCCATAACGAAGGGTTGAATATTTATTGACTCAAGATGTTTTAGCTTTTCATTTATAATTAGTGTTCAAATTGAAAAATAATTCCACTTTGACATTAAGGGGTACTATGTGTAGGCCAGTGTAAACACATTTTCCCAAGGCATATTGCTTGTTCTTATGCTCTGAGTGACTCAATCATTATAAAATCAATGGGGCCCCCATTCATGCCATTTTAGATTCTCCCAGAATGTGTTTTTTAGAATTTATTTAGGTGAATATTAGTTATCACATCTTATAAAAAATATATTCTGAGTGTACAAAACACTAGGAACACATTCCTAATATTGAGATGCACCCCCTTTTGCCCTTAGAACAGCCTCTATTTGTCGGGGCATGGACTCTACAAGGTGTCAAGTGTTCCACAGGAATGCTGTTCCCATGATTTCGCCAATGCTTCCCACTGTTCTGCCAAGTTGGCTGGTAGTGGATCTCTACTCTGAAATGACTTGTTCCATCTCATCCCACAGATGCTTAATTGGATTGAGATCTGGTGACTGGTCAGGCCACTGCAGTAAGCTAAATTCACTGTCATGTTCATGGAACCGTTCCTAGACAATCCTAGCCTTCGGAGATGGTGCATTATCATGCTGAAAAAAATTATATTTGTAGATGGATACTCTGCTGCTATGAAGGGATGCACCAGCTTTTCAATGCTGTTGAGATATCCTGTGCCATTCAAACTTTGCTCCACTTAAATCATGGGGCCCAATTTGTGCCATGAAAATGCACCCCACAGCAAGACACCACCACCACTCACCAGCCTGCAATGTTGACAAGTGGCATGATAGATGCATGTACCCGTGGGTTTCTCCATACCCTAGTCATCCCATCAGCGTGAAACGTCAAGAACCGGTGTTCATCAGACCAGACAACGTTTTTCCAAATCACCAGTGTTTCTTAGCTCACTGCAACCACAGTTTCTTGGTGGAATTCTGTAAGGTTTTGGGTGTCATACCCCATTCGTGTCAAGGTACAGACCTCCCGGGTGGCGCAGTGGTCTAGGGCACTGCATCGCAGTGCTAGCTGCGCCACCAGAGTCTCTGGGTTCACGCCCAGGCTCTGTCGCAGCCGGCCGCAACCGGGAGGTCCGTGGGGCGACGCACAATTGGCATAGCGTCGTCCGGGTTAGGGAGGGTTTGGCCGGTAGGGATATCCTTGTCTCAGTATGTAAAAAATGTAATAAAATGTATGCACTCTACTGTAAGTCGCTCTGGATAAGAGCGTCTGCTAAATGACTAAAATGTAAAAATGTACTATAAGTTGTGAAATATTTTATGGGTCTTTGGGCATCAATGTTATACTTGACTGTCAGTTGACTAACTATTGCTCGGCACAATTCGTGTCAGCCTCCTTTGTCCTCTAACATAAATGACCCGTTTTCGATCATTGGCCTGCCGTTGGCCGGATGTCCTTTGGGTGGTGGTCCATCCTTGACACACGGAAAACTGAGTGTGAAAAACCCAGCAACGTTGCAGTCCTTGACACTCAAATTGATGAATCTAGCACCTACTACCATACCCTGTTCAAACGTACTTAAATGTTTTTGTCTTTCCCATTCACCCTCTGAATGGCACAGATACACGATCCATGTCTCAAGGCTTAACAAGCCTCCTTTTAACCTGGTCCTACCCTTCATATACACTGATTTGAAGTGGATTTAACAGGTGGCTTCAATAAGGATCAAAGCCTTCACTTGGTCAGTCTGTCATGGAAAGAGCAGGTGTTCCTTATGTTTTGTACACTGTGTATATTGCTCCGTTACCTTTTCTATATAGGTAATCTGGTTTTAGTCATTTAAGTTGACACTGAAAAGGTTTCTAATTCATAATTTTAAGAAATAATTTCTGGAAACGCAGAAATAATTGAATGAATTAATATCTGAGGCCTATACTCTACCGAAATCTGGATTTAAGACGAGGTGTTGATTTGTCCTACAGGAAGACCGATTAGCTGTGAAGTCACTTTGGCCAGAGAAAGAAGGCGTCACTTCTATCCCCTACAAGATCAACGATGATCTCGGTCAGTGTCGAATACAGTAGGAGAGATGAACACTGTAACACTAGATGTTTTTTAATACAGTGGGAATCAGTGGTGGGAAAAGTACCCAATTGTCGTACTTGAGTAAAAGTATAGATACCTTAAAAAAACGTTACTCAAGTAAGTCACCCAGTAAAATACTACTTGAGTAAAAGTATTTGGTTCTAAATATACTTAAGTTTCAAATTCCTTCTATTAAGCAAAGCAGGCGGCATCATTTTCTTGTTTTAAAATGAGTGGATAGCCGGGGGCATACTCAACACTCAGACATAATTTACAAAAGATGCACTTGTGTTTTGTGAGTCTGCCAGATCAGAGACAGAAGGGATGACCATGTGTTTTCTTAAGTGTGTGAATTGGACCATTTTCCTGTACTGCTAAGCATTCAAAATGTAACAAGTACTTTTGGGTGTCAGGTGAAATGTATGGAGTAAAAAGTACATTATTTTCTTTAGGAATGTAGTGAAGTAAAAGCACAGATACCCGAAACTACTTAAGTACTTTACACCGCTGGTGGGAATGGTATGCACCGTCTAATGGTAGATTGTCTCTGATCCACACAGTGGACAGAAAGAGAACCATACTAGCAGCGTTCAAGCTCATTTCAGACCAGACGTGTATCCGCTTCCACGAATACACCAATGAGATTAACTACATCGAGTTCATCTCTGGGACAGGGTGAGTCCAAAGTGGGCACATTAACACATTCTCTCCTTCCCAGCAGTTTACAGTTAACTCACAACCTCTCCTTCCTTTTCCTCTGTTCAATCTGCTATTTTTTCCCCTCTTCCCGTCATCCCCTATTTTTCCTTCATTTCTCTCCTCCCCCTTCTCTCACCTTTTTCTCATTCTTCACTTAACTCTAGCTGTGCTTCGTATGTAGGACTTCAGGGTGGGGCCCAGCCTCTGTACTTCGGTAGAGCCTGCAATGTGGGGAACCTGTGTCATGAGCTGATGCATGCCCTGGGCCTGCACCACGAACACACACGGCCTGACCGTGACCAATACGTCACCATACAGTGGGACAATGTGGTCCCAGGTAACTCGCACCAACAAACATACTACACCACCTCACGGGCATTGCTTGTGGATCAGGGGCTGGGCTGGTCAATTTATCCCATGGAGCGCTGCAGTGTGTAAGCTTTTGTACCAGCCCAACACTAACATACCAGATTCAGCTTTTTGTGGTCTGGAGTGAAGACCGTATAGAATAACTATTGACATTTAGTATTTTATTAGGTACTGCCTAAGCAGCAGCTACTCTTCCTGGGGTCCACACAACATGAAACGCTATATAACATTTAATAGACAGTACAGCACAAGGACAGAACGACATTAGTTTAAAATAAGAATACAGGCTTACATACATTTATGCCTTAACGTTCCATTCATGTACTTAATATAACGGAAATACTGGAGCCATTAATGGCCCCATACATTGTGACCCTTTGCTTTACTGTTAAAATTGCTTTGTCTAAGCAGGTCCTGATATCCTAATCTCACAGCACCAGTTCTGTAAACACCAGAGAATCTCACATCAGGAACCATGAGTGTTCTTGTGTTTGATGCCAATACTGTGCAGACTTATGTAATTCATAGACTACTGAATGCGAGTGCAACACATGGAAATGCTATTATGTGGAGTTTAACTGAGGTCAACTCATTGTCCCTGGCGTGAACAGAGCCACATATCGTATTGATTTGCACCTAAGTTTCACCCCTGCTTTGTTCCCCTGACGTGAATGCTGGACCTTGTTTCGCTAAATTCCCCTGACATGGATAACGCTACCTTGTCATCTACAGTTACTGCCCGTAATGGGGTAACATGTAAGCTCTTGAACTTGTAGGCTGTTTTATGTTACCACCTGCTATGGGGTTCATTAGGTAAGATGCAATATTCATGCCTTGAATTGTGTAGCATCCACCAGTCACACAATCTACCTCTTGTAACTCTGTCTTCCAGGAAAAGCAAAGAACTTTGTGGTGAAGAAAGGAGACACTCAGGACCTGCCCTATGACTACGACTCCATAATGCACTACGGAACGTCAGTCACACTCCTCTCCTCCTTATTCCCACTAAAGTCCTAATTTTACTCACCTTGTTTTTAAACTGCTAGCAATAAGTACATATTAGTTTTACTGGGCCTCTGTACAGTATCCAGCTCCAGTAACATTTCCCGGTGCTTACCAAGTGGATCCCTATTTAGGTCACTATTTTTTACCTGGGCTCTGGTCAAACTATGTGCACTATATTGGGAATGGGGTGGCATTGTGACGCAGTCCTTGTTAAAGTAGCAAGTCCTCTAATCCCCCATTGTTGGGTTTCTCCTGGCAGATACTACTTCTCATCAAACCGGAACCCCACTATTGGCTCCAAGAAGAGTGGAGTCCAGATTGGACAGAGAAATCACCTGAGCCCCCTGGACATAACACGCCTTAACAAACTCTATCAATGTGGTAAAGACATGCACACACAGAGACAGGAAAAATATCAGAGTTGGGCTGCCTTTGTAAATGCAGTCATTCTCATGCTGTATTCTAACCATGTTCATGTCCTGTCTTTCACAGAATAACAATGCACAGTTTAGCATTTATTACACCATTTGAAGATTTCAACACCGCTGCTGTCGACTGAAGATTCCAACACAAATGGCACTGACATTTTAACTTCTCAACAATGAATAAGTTGAACTAGTCCCTTAAAGCTTTCTGATGTATTATACGTGTGTTCAGCAGCAGGCAGTAGTTTAATTTGTCCTGTGTGCTCTTGCTGCCTTGAATTAGGCCTATTCCACTGCACTTGTCTTGGAAATAAATAAAATGACCTAGACTGAAAAGAATCCAGTCAGTGTGATGTTTCTTGCAGTGTTCTATTTCATTCTATAATGGACCTTCTCAGCTATGCTCATCATACATCCCAAGGTGGGATCAGAGATGAAGTAGATCTAGCATAGAAGGAGAGACGACTTAAATTAATGGTGATTAAGGTATAGAACTTGGCTGACTAGCTAGGCAACAAATTATTTAAACGATGATGCTGTAACACAGGACTTAGACAGCAAAAGTTTGTGGTCACTTAGAAATGTCCTTGTTTTTGAAAGCCTTTTTGTCCATTAAAATATCAACTTCATCAGAGTGTAGATAATGTAAACTATTGTAGCTGGAAAAGGCAGATTTTTAGTAGATTATCTACAGTTGATGTCGGAAGTTTACATACACCTTAGCCAAATACATTTAAATTCAGTTTTAAACAATTCCTGACATTTAATCCTAGTAAAAATTCCCTGTCTTAGGTCAGTTAGGATCACTATATTTTAAGAATGTGAAATGTCAGAATAATCAAGATTAATTTCAGTTTTTATTTCTTCATGTTCCCAGTGGGTCAGAAGTTTACATATACTCAATTAGTATTTGGTAGCATTGCCTTTAAATTATTTAACTTGAGTCAAACATTTTGGGTAGCCTTCCACAAGCTTCCCACAATAAATTGGATGAATTTTGGCCCATTCCTCCTGACAGAACTGTAACTGAGTCAGGTTTGTAGGCCTACTTGCTCGCACATGCTTTTTCAGTTCTGCACACAAATTTTCTTTAGGATTGAAGTCAGGGCTTTGTGATGGCCACTCCAATACCTTGACTTTGTAGTCCTTAAGCCATTTTGCCACAACTTTGGAAGTATGCTCGTGGTCATTGTCCATTTGGAAGACCCATTTGCGACCAAGCTTTAACTTCCTGACTGATGTGTTGAGATGTTGCTTCAATATATCCACGTACTTTTCCTCACTCATGCAACCATCTATTTTGTGAAGTTCACCAGTCCCTCCTGCAGCAAAGCACCCCCACAACATGATGCTGCAACCCCCGTGCTTCACGGTTGGGATGGTGTTCTTTGGCTTGTAAGCCTCCCCCTTTTTCCTCCAAACATAATGATGGTCATTATGGCCAAACAGTTTTATTTTTGTTTCATCAGAGCAGAAGACATTTCTTTAAAAAGTACAGTCTTTGTCCCCATGTGCAGTTGCAAACCATAGTCTGGCTTTTTTATGGCGGTTTTGGAGCAGTGGCTTCTTCCTTTCTGAGCAGCCTTTCAGGTTATGTTGAGATAGGACTCGTTTTACTGTGGATATAGATACTTTGTACATGTTTCCTCCAGCATTTTCACATGGTCCTTTGCTGTTGTTCTGGGATTGATTTTCACTTTTTGCACCAAAGTACGCTCATCTCTAGAAGACAGAACGCGTCTCCTTCCTGAGCGGTATGACGGCTGCGTGGTCCCATGGTGTTTGTATTTGCATACTATTGCTTGTACAGATGAACGTGGTACCTTCAGGTGTTTAGAAATTACTCCCAAGGATGAACCAGACTTGTGGAGGCCCACAATTTTTTTCTGAAGTCTTGGCTGATTTCTTTTGATTTTCCCATGATGTCAAGCAAAGATGCACTGAGTTTCAAGGTAGGCCTTGAAATATATCCACAGGTACACCTCCAATTGACTAAAATGATGTCAATTAGCTTATCAGAAGCTTCTAAAGCTATGACATCATTTTCTGGAATTATTCAAGCTGTTTATTAAAGGCACAGTCAACTTAGTGTAGGTAAACTCCTGACCCACTGGAATTGTGAAATAATCCGTTTGTAAACAATTGTTGGAAAAATGACTTGTGTCATGCACAAAGTAGATGTCCTAACCGACTTGCCAAAACTATAGTTTGTTAACAAGAAATTTGTGGAGTGGTTGAAAAAAATGAGTTTAAATGACTCCAACCTAAGTGTATGTAAACTTCCGACTTCAACTGTACATAGTTGTACAGAGGCCCATTATCAGCAACCATAACTTCTGCGTTCCAATGGCACATTGTTAGCTAATCCAAATGTATCATTTTAAAAGGCTAATTGATCATTAGAAAACCCTTTTGTAATTACGTTAGCACAGCTGAAAACTGTTCTGATTAAAGAAGCAATAAAACTGGCCTTTAGACTGGTTGGGTATCTGGAGCATCAGCATTTGTGGGTTTGATTACAGGCTCAAAATGGCCAGAAGCAAAGTACTTTATTCTGAAACTCGTCAGTCTATTCTTGTTCTGAGAAATTAAGGCTATTCCGTGCAAGAAATTGCCAAGAAACTGAAGATCTCGTACAACGCTGTGTACTATTCCACAGAACAGTGCAAACTGGCAATAACCAGAATAGAAAGAGTGGGAGGCCCCGGTGCACAGCTGAGCAAGAGTACATTAGAGTGTCTAGTTTTAGAAATAGATCCCTCAACTGGCAGCTTCATTAAATAGTACTCGCAAAAACACCAGTCTCGACGTCAACAGTGAAGTGGTGACTCCGGGGTGCTGGCATTCTAGGCAGAGTTGCAAAAAAAAAGCCATATCTGAATGGCCAATAAAAAGATTAAGATGGGCAAAAGAACACAGACACTTGGCAAAAGAACACAGACACTGGACAGAGGAACTCTGCCTAGAAGGCCAGAATATTAATTAGGTTTACACCAATCTTACTACTACTGCACTGATCACAATCAAACAGAAAAGGCTGATGCTTGCAATTCATTTTTATTGTAAAGTTGTATGATATAAAGCAGGAAGAATTAACATCCAAAAGCCCATTTAGGGCCATGGCAAACTGCCTATCATAGACCCTCTCCCTCTTCCTCCATGGTGTCCTCCAGCAGCTCATGAAAGCAATGCTGTCAATCCACATGGAAGCAGAACATAGAGTGCTCCTGTAAAACAATTATCCCGTCAGGAATGAATCAAACAGTCATTGAACGAATGGGATTCACAGTAATACATTTGTCTGAGAATTTTCAATCATGAACCCCAGTTCTGGAGCCCCTATCCTCTCATCACAAGCCCAAGCACTTACCTCATCTGCTCTTCTGTGTTTTCCTCTTGCTGCCTCCCTCCCTTTCATCCTTTCTATTGATGCTTCAACAGATAAAGTGACCTCATATGCCACAATCTGTTTCAGGAAAAAAAACATCCGAAAGCCCACTCAACCTGAGGTGAATAATCACATGAGATCAGGAATTGTAGTGTTTGAGTTGAAAGACATTGCATAAATGCACGTCTATCAACACTAATACAGTTGTCTACAGAGAACAGGCGTTGATAGTAAACACTTACCTAATGTAGTCATCCAGCTGTGCTCCTCCTCCAACCCTCCCATCCTTTCCAATTGGATGCTTCAACAGATCTGTTTCTTTGGCTGCTCTTTTCATCTATCTCAGACTTGAACAGGCTTGAAAATGTATTTATTTATTTTATTTCACCTTTATTTAACCAGGTAGGCAAATTGAGAACACGTTCTCATTTACAATTGCGACCTGGCCAAGATAAAGCAAAGCAGTTCGACACATACAACAACACATAGTTACACATGGAGTAAAACAAACATACAGTCAATAATACAGTGAAAAATAAGTCTATATACAATGTGAGCAAGTGAGGTGAGATAAGGGAGGTGAAGGCAAACAAAATATATATATAAATAAATAAAAATATAAAAAAGGCCAAGGTGGCGAAGTAAATACAATATAGCAAGTAAAAAAAACACTGGAATGGTTGGTTTGCAGTGGAAGAAAGTGTAAAGTAGAGATAGAAATAATGGGGTGCAAAGGAGCAAAATAAATAAATAAATACAGTAGGTAAAGAGGTAGTTGTTTGGGCTAAATTATAGATGGGCTATGTACAGGTGCAGTAATCTATGAGCTGCTCTGACAGCTGGTGCTTAAAGCTAGTGAGGGAGATAAGTGTTTCCAGTTTCAGAGATTTTTGTAGTTCGTTCCAGTCATTGGCAGCAGAGAACTGGAAGGAGAGGCGGCCAAAGGAATAATTGGTTTTGGGGGTGACCAGAGAGATATACCTGCTGGAGCGCGTGCTACAGGTAGGTGCTGCTATGGTGACCAGCGAGCTGAGATAAGGGGGGACTTTACCTAGCAGGGTCTTGTAGATGACCTGGAGCCAGTGGGTTTGGCGACGAGTATGAAGCGAGGGCCAGCCAACGAGAGTGTACAGGTCGCAGTGGTGGGTAGTATATGGGGCTTTGGTGACAAAACGGATGGCACTGTGATAGACTGCATCCAATTTATTGAGTAGGGTTTTGGAGGCTATTTTGTAAATGACATCACCGAAGTCGAGGATTGGTAGGATGGTCAGTTTTACAAGGGTATGTTTGGCAGCATGAGTGAAGGATGCTTTGTTGCGGAATAGGAAGCCAATTCTAGATTTAACTTTGGATTGGAGATGTTTGATGTGAGTCTGGAAGGAGAGTTTACAGT
>NW_024058695.1:0-49320 GCF_016432855.1 Salvelinus namaycush
TACTGGGTTAACCCTATTTATACTGGTACTGGGTTAACCTATTTATACTGATACTGGGTTAGCACTATTTATACTGATACTGGGTTAACCCTATTTATACTGATACTGGGGTAACCCTATTTATACTGATACTGGGTTAACCCTATTTATACTGATACTGGGTTAACCCTATTTATACTGATACTGGGTTAACCCTGTTTATACTGATACTGGTTTAACCCTATTTATACTGATACTGGGTTAACACTATTTATACTGATACTGGGTTAACCCTATTCATACTGATACGGGTAACCCTATTTAAACTGATACTGGTTAACACTACTTATACTGATACTGGGTTAACCCTATTTATACTGTACTGGGTAACACTACTTATACTGATACTGGGTTAACCCTGTTGATACTGATACTGGGTTAACCCTGTTTATACTGATACTGGGTTAACACTATTTATACCTATACTGGGTTAACACTATTGATACTGATACTGGGTTAACACTATTTATACTGATACTGGGCTAACAATATTGATACTGATACTGGGTTAACCCTGTTTTTACTGATACTGGGTTAACACTATTGATACTGATACTGGGTTAACACTATTTATACTGATACTGGGTTAACACTATTAATACTGATACTGGGTTAACACTATTTATACTGATACTGGGTTAACACTATTGATACTAAAACTGGGTTAACCCTACTTATACTGATACTGGATTAACACTATCTATACTGATACTGGGTTAACACTATTTATACTGATACTGGGTTAACCCTATTTATACTGATACTGGGTTAACTCTATTTATACTGATACTGGGTTAACCCTATTTATACTGATACTGGGTTAACACTATTTATACTGATACTGGGTTAACACTATTAATACTGATACTGGGTTAACACTACTTATACTGATACTGGTTAACCCTATTTATACTGATACTGGGTTAACCCTATTTATACTGATACTGGATTAACACTATCTATACTGATACTGGGTTAACCCTATTTATACTGATACTGGGTTAACCCTATTTATACTGATACTGGGTTAACTCTATTTATACTGATACTGGGTTAACCTTACTTATACTGATACTGGGTTAACCCTATTTATACTGATACTGGGTTAACCCTGTTTATACTGAATCTGGGTTAACCCTATTTATACTGATACTGGGTTAACCCTATTGGTGCGATGCGTAGGGTGTTGTCCTTTTACGCCAGCGACCTGGGCTCACTGCCCTGCTGTTTATACAATGTTAATACCATAGGCTGCCCAACATCCATTGAACAAAGCGACACAATAATATGAGGGAAAGTACTTTAGTAAAATATCAGTAAGTGTTGATTTAGAGTTGTTCTTCTGGGTTCAGAGTTGGGAGATAACCAGTCCCAGTTTAAATCACCATGACAACCATTTCATTATTTCTCCAGAGCAGCAAGGGAATCTAGAGACTCAACCTTTGTAGAATCACAATCACCAAGTACATTTGCATGTAGGATCTTCATTTGAGCCAGTTTACTACAAGCAGGAAAATATTCCTGCAGCAACAGGAAATGTGAATTATTATGTGAATTGTAATTAATGGACATTTTTGTAGGGGTTGATACATTTTTTGTAACGGAAACTCAATTTCTAATGGAAATTAGAAACTTCAGAAGCCTTTTTAAATCTCAAATACATTACAAGTTTTACATTTCCTTCATTGCAGGAAAGTTATTCTGCAGTGTGGGGTGATCAAATTAAGATCTTACATCTGTACACAATTTTCCTTGGTGATATGGTGCTGCTAGTGATAGACAACATTTAGAGACAGAATACAGACAGAAGAGTTTACACTAAGTTTCCCTACAACATTATACACAACTAGATAGAGTGAGCATAGAGCTATAAGAGAATGAACAGTGGATATACACATATACAGTACAGTTGATATACAGTACAGTGACTATACAGTTGATATACAGTACAGTGACTATACAGTTGATATACAGTACTGTGGATATACAGTTGATATACAGTACAGTTGATATACAGTTGATATACATTACAGTGGATATACAGTTGATATACAGTACAGTTTATATACAGTTGATATACATTACAGTGACTATACAGTTGATATACAGTACATTGGATAAACAGTTGATATACAGTACAGTGGCTATACAGTTGATATACAGTACAGTGGCTATACAGTTGATATACAGTACAGTTGATATACATTACAATGGATATACAGTTGATATACAGTACAGTGGCTATACAGTTGATATACAGTACAGTGGATATACAGTTGATATACAGTACAGTGGCTATACAGTTGATATACAGTACAGTGGATATACAGTTGATATACAGTACAGTGGATATACAGTTGATATACAGTACAGTGGATATACAGTACAGTGTATATACAGTTGATATACAGTACAGTTGATATACATTACAGTGGATAAACAGTTGATATACAGTACAGTGGCTATACAGTTGATATTCAGTGGCTATACAGTTGATATACAGTTGATATTCAGAGGATATATAGTTGATATACAGTTGATATACATTACAGTGGATAAACAGTTGATATACTGTACAGTGGATATACAGTTGATATACAGTACAGTTGATATACAGTACAGTGTATATACAGTTGATATACAGTACAGTGCATATACAGTTGATATACAGTACAGTGACTATAAAGTTTATATACAGTACAGTGGATATACAGTTGATATACAGTACAGTGACTATACAGTTGATATACAGTACAGTGGATATACAGTACAGTGACTATACAGTTGATATACAGTACAGTGGATATACAGTTGATATACAGTGCAGTGACTGTACAGTTGATATACAGTAGAGTTGATATACAGTTGATATACAGTACAGTGACTATACAGTTGATATACAGTACAGTTGATATACAGTACAGTGACTATACAGTTGATATACAGTACATTGGATAAACAGTTGATATACAGTACAGTGGATATACAGTTGATATACAGTACAGTGGATATACAGGTTATATACAGTACAGTTGATATACAGTTGATATACATTACAGTGGATATACAGTTGATATACATTACAGTGGATATACCATTGATATACAGAACAGTTGATATACAGTACAGTGGATATACAGTTGATAAACAGTTGATATACAGTACAGTGGATATACAGTTGATATACAGTACAGTGGATATACAGTTGATATACAGTACAGTGGATATACAGTACAGTGGCTATACAGTTGATATACAGTACAGTGGATATACAGTTGATATACAGTACAGTGGATATACAGTTGATATACAGTACAGTGACTATACAGTTGATATACAGTACAGTGGATATACAGTTGATATACAGTACAGTTGATATACAGTTGATATACAGTACAGTTGATATACAGTACAGTGGCTATACAGTTGATATACAGTACAGTGACTATACAGTAGATATACAGTACAGTGGATATACAGTTGATATACAGTACAGTGGATATACAGTTGATATACAGTACAGGGACTATACAGTAGATATACAGTACAGTGGATAAACAGTTGATATACAGTACAGTGGATATACAGTTGATATACAGTACAGTTGATATACAGTACAGTGGATATACAGTTGCTATACAGTACAGTGGCTATACAGTTGATATACAGTACAGTGGATATACAGTTGATATACAGTACAGTGACTATACAGTTGATATACAGTACAGTTGATATACAGTTGATATACAGTACAGTGGATATACAGTTGATATACAGTACAGTGGATATACAGTTGATAAACAGTGGATGTCCACATTTACAGTATCAGTATAAATACATCTAAGAGAGATGAACAGAGAGATAATGCAGTATAGTTCAGTTATTTAGTGTTCAGTTTAGAGATGCTTGATGTGGTGTGCAGCGTAGAGTGTATAGTCCTTTAGTCTCTATGGGCCAGGTGGCCAGTTGGTGAGGGCCACAGCATAGTCCTTTAGTCTCTATGGGCCAGATGGCCAGTTGGCGATGGCCACAGCATAGTCCTTTAGTCTCTATGGGCCAGATGGCCAGTTGGTGAGGGTCACAGCATAGTCCTTTTGTCTATATGGGCCAGATTGCCAGTTGGTGAGGGCCACAGCATAGTCCTATAGTCTCTATGGGCCAGGTGGCCAGTTGGTGAGGGCCACAGCATAGTCCTTTAGTCTCTATGGGCCAGATGGCCAGTTGGTGAGGGTCACAGCATAGTCCTTTAGTCTCTATAGGCCAGGTGGCCAGTTGGTGAGGGCCACAGCATAGTCCTTTAGTCTTTATGGGCCAGGTGGCCAGTTGGTGAGGGCCACAGCATAGTAATTTAGTCTCTATGGGCCAGATGGCCAGTTGGTGAGGGCCACAGCATAGTCCTTTAGTCTCTATGGGCCAGAGGGCCAGTTGGTGAGGGCCACAGCATAGTCCTCTAGTCTCTATGGGCCAGATGGCCAGTTGGTGAGGGCCACAGCATAGTCCTTTAGTCTCTATGGGCCAGAGGACCAGTTGGTGAGGGCCACAGCATAGTCATTTAGTCTCTATGGGCCAGATGGCCAGTTGGTGAGGGCCACAGCATAGTCCTTTAGTCTCTATGGGCCAGAGGGCCAGTTGGTGATGGCCACAGCATAGTCCTCTAGTCTCTATGGGCCAGATGGCCAATTGGTGAGGGTCACAGCATAGTCCTGTAGTCTCTATAGGCCAAGTGGCCAGTTGGTGAGGGCCACAGCATAGTCCTTTAGTCTTTATGGGCCAGGTGGCCAGTTGGTGAGGGCAACAGCATAGTCATTTAGTCTCTATGGGCCAGATGGCCAGTTGGTGAGGGCCACAGCATAGTCCTTTAGTCTCTATGGGCCAGAGGGCCAGTTGGTGAGGGCCACAGCATAGTCCTCTAGTCTCTATGGGCCAGGTGGCCAGTTGGTGAGGGCCACAGCATAGTCCTTTAGTCTCTATGGGCCAGGTGGCCAGTTGTTGAGGGGCCCAGCATAGTCCTTTAGTCTCTATGGACCAGATGGCCAGTTGGTGAGGGTCACAGCATAGTCCTGTAGTCTCTATAGGCCAGGTGGCCAGTTGGTGAGGGCCACAGCATAGTCCTTTAGTCTTTATGGGCCAGGTGGCCAGTTGGTGAGGGCCACAGCATAGTCATTTAGTCTCTATGGGCCAGATGGCCAGCTGGTGAGGGCCACAGCATAGTCCTTTAGACCTTATGGGCCAGATGGCCAGTTGGCGATGGCCACAGCATAGTCCTTTAGTCTCTATGGGCCAGATGGCCAGTTGGTGAGGGTCACAGCATAGTCCTTTTGTCTATATGGGCCAGATTGCCAGTTGGTGAGGGTCACAGCATAGTCCTTTAGTCTCTACGGACCAGGTGGCCAGTTGGTGAGGGCCACAGCATAGTCCTCTAGTCTCTAAGGACCAGATGGCCAGTTGGTGAGGGCCACAGCATAGTCCTTTAGTCTCTATGGGCCAGATGGCCAGTTGGTGAGGGTCACAGCATAGTCCTTTAGTCTCTATAGGCCAGGTGGCCAGTTGGTGAGGGCCACAGCATAGTCCTTTAGTCTTTATGGGCCAGGTGGCCAGTTGGTGAGGGCCACAGCATAGTAATTTAGTCTCTATGGGCCAGATGGCCAGTTGGTGAGGGCCACAGCATAGTCCTTTAGTCTCTATGGGCCAGAGGGCCAGTTGGTGAGGGCCACAGCATAGTCCTCTAGTCTCTATGGGCCAGGTGGCCAGTTGGTGAGGGCCACAGCATAGTCCTTTAGTCTCTATGGGCCAGGTGATCAGTTGGTGAGGGTCACAGCATAGTCCTTTTGTCTATATGGGCCAGATTGCCAGTTGGTGAGGGCCACAGCATAGTCCTATAGTCTCTATGGGCCAGAGGGCCAGTTGGTGATGGCCACAGCATAGTCCTCTAGTCTCTATGGGCCAGATGGCCAATTGGTGAGGGTCACAGCATAGTCCTGTAGTCTCTATAGGCCAAGTGGCCAGTTGGTGAGGGCCACAGCATAGTCCTTTAGTCTTTATGGGCCAGGTGGCCAGTTGGTGAGGGCAACAGCATAGTCATTTAGTCTCTATGGGCCAGATGGCCAGTTGGTGAGGGCCACAGCATAGTCCTTTAGTCTCTATGGGCCAGAGGGCCAGTTGGTGAGGGCCACAGCATAGTCCTCTAGTCTCTATGGGCCAGGTGGCCAGTTGGTGAGGGCCACAGCATAGTCCTTTAGTCTCTGTGGGCCAGGTGGCCAGTTTTTGAGGGCCACAGCATAGTCATTTAGTCTCTATGGGCCAGATGGCCAGTTGGTGAGGGCCACAGCATAGTCCTTTAGTCTCTATGGACCAGATGGCCAGCTGGTGAGGGCCACAGCATAGTCCTTTAGTCTCTATGGACCAGGTGACCAGTTGGTGAGGGCCACAGCATAGTCCTTTAGTCTCTATGGGCCAGATGGCCAGTTGGTGAGGGCCACAGCATGGGGAAAGGAATGTATGATCACCCTGTTGCAGGAATACTAAAACGTGTCGTGTCTTTGAGTGTATTTAAGTTTTGAAAATGTAACGTCTCTGGTCAGAATGAGGATCGGACCAAAGCTCAGTGTGGTAAGTGTTCATGATTTTTATTTATCAAAACATTTGAACAAAATAACAAAGTGAAAAAACGAACAGTTCTGTAAGGCAAATAAACTATACAGAAAACAACTACCCACAAAACCCAAACGAAAAAGGACAACTTATATATGATCCCCAATCAGAGACAATGATAGACAGCTGCCTCTGATTGGGAACCACACCAACATAGAAATAAAGAAACTAGAATGCCCACCCTAGTCAGACCCTGGCCTAACCAAAATAGATCATCAAAACCTCTCTATGGCCAGGGCGTGACTTTAATCCCCCCCCAAAGGTGCGGATTCCGGTCGCAAAACCTGACTCTAAAGGGGAGGGTCCGGGTGGGCATCCCTTCACGGCGGCGGCTCTGGTGCGGGACGTAGACCCCCCTCCGCCCGCAGATCCCTCGTTTTGGTGGCGGCCCTGGTGCATGGACCTTCACCGGAGGAACCAGACCACCGATCATCGCCGGAGGACCCGGACTGGGGACTGTCGCTGGAGGCTCCGGACTGTGAAACGTCGCCGGAAGCTCTGGACTGGGAACTGTCGCCAGAAGCTCTGGACTGTGAAACGTCGCCGGAAGCTCTGGACTGGGAACTGTCGCCAGAAGCTCTGGACTGGGAACTGTCGCCGGAAGCTCTGGACTGGGAACTGTCGCCAGAAGCTCTGGACTGGGAACTGTCGCCGGAAGCTCTGGCCTGTGGAGGCGCACTGGAGGCCTGATGCGTGGGACTGGTACAGGTGTCACCGGGCTGAAGACACGCACCTCAGGGCGAGTGCAGGGATGAGGCACAGGCCGTATTGGACTGTGGAGGCGCACTGCAGGCCTGATGCGTGGGACCGGTACAGGATGCACCGGGCTGTACTGTCTATAACTACCTTAACAAACAGTGACTTATTATTATTATTATTATTATTATTATTATTGTTGCTGTACTGTCTATAACTACCTTAACAAACAGTGACTTATTATTATTATTATTATTATTATTATTGTTGTTGTACTGTCTATAACTACCTTAACAAACAGTGACTTATTATTATTATTATTATTATTATTGTTGCTGTATTGTCTATAACTACCTTAACAAACAGTGACTTATTATTATTATTATTATTGTTGTTGCTGTACTGTTTATAACTACCTTAACAAACAGTGACTTATTATTATTATTATTATTGTTATTATTATTATTATTATTATTGTTGCTGTACTGTCTAAAACTACCTTAACAAACAGTGACTTATTATTATTATTATTGTTGCTGTACTGTCTATAACTACCTTAACAAACAGTGACTTATTATTATTATTATTATTATTATTATTATTGTTGTTGTACTGTCTATAACTACCTTAACAAACAGTGACTTATTATTATTATTATTATTATTATTGTTGTTGTTGCTGTACTGTCTATAATTACATTAACAAACAGTGACTTATTATTATTATTATTATTGTTATTATTATTATTATTATTGTTGCTGTACTGTCTATAACTACCTTAACAAACAGTGACTTATTATTATTATTATTTTTATTATTATTATTATTGTTGTTGTTGCTGTACTGTCTATAACTACCTTAACAAACAGTGACTTATTATTATTATTATTGTTGCTGTACTGTCTATAACTACCTTAACAAACAGTGACTTATTATTATTATTATTATTGTTGTTGCTGTACTGTCTATAACTACCTTAACAAACAGTGACTTATTATTATTATTATTATTATTGTTGCTGTACTGTCTATAACTACCTTAACAAACAGTGACTTATTATTATTATTATTATTATTATTGTTGTTGTTGTACTGTCTATAACTACCTTAACAAACAGTGACTTATTATTATTATTATTATTATTATTGTTGTTGTACTGTCTATAACTACCTTAACAAACAGTGACTTATTATTATTATTATTATTATTATTGTGTTGCTGTACTGTCTATAACTACCTTAACAAACAGTGACTTATTATTATTATTATTATTATTATTATTGTTGCTGTACTGTCTATAACTACCTTAACAAACAGTGACTTATTATTATTATTATTATTGTTGCTGTACTGTCTATAACTACCTTAACAAACAGTGACTTATTATTATTATTATTATTATTGTTGCTGTACTGTCTATAACTACCTTAACAAACAGTGACTTATTATTATTATTATTATTATTGACAGTTACCATGGAGATTTCATTTAACAACTACATATTCATGTGATTGCATTAAATCACCTGACTGTTTCGATAGGTCTGTTAGATAATGTTTCATAAGAGATAATTAATAAATGATAACAATTGACATTCAATAATTACTGTGTTAACCACAACCAACATGTTGGATCTCTGTTTAGGGGTCAGTTCTCTAAAATGAGTCTCTCTGGGGAGAGAGAGGAGGGACCTGCCTCTAAAAGGCGTCTCTCTGGGGAGAGAGAGGAGGGGGGCCCTGCCTCTAAAAGGCGTCTCTCTGGGGAGAGAGAGGAGGGGGGCCCTGCCTCTAAAATGAGTCTCTCTGGGGAGAGAGAGGAGGGGGGCCCTGCCTCTAAAAGGCGTCTCTCTGGGGAGAGAGAGGAGGGGGGCCCTGCCTCTATAATGAGTCTCTCTGGGGAGAGAGAGGAGGGGGGCCCTGCCTCTAAAAGGCGTCTCTCTGGGGAGAGAGAGGAGGGGGGCCCTGCCTCTAAAAGGCGTCTCTCTGGGGAGAGAGAGGAGGGGGGCCCTGCCTCTAAAAGGCGTCTCTCTGGGGAGAGAGAGGAGGAGGGTCCTGCCTCAAAAATGAGTCTCTCTGGGGAGAGAGAGGAGGGGGGCCCTGCCTCTAAAAGGCGTCTCTCTGGGGAGAGAGAGGAGGGGGGCCCTGCCTCTAAAATGAGTCTCTCTGGGGAGAGAGATGAGGGGGGCCCTGCCTCTAAAAGGCGTCTTTCTGGGGAGAGAGAGGAGGGTCCTGCCTCTAAAAGGAGTCTCTCTGGGGAGAGAGAGGAGGGGGGCCCTGCCTCTAAAATGAGTCTCTCTGGGGAGAGAGAGGAGGGGGGCCCTGCCTCTAAAATGAGTCTCTCTGGGGAGAGAGAGGAGGGGGGCCCTGCCTCTAAAAGGCGTCTCTCTGGGGAACATGACACCAAAGCTAAGAGGTGAGAAGACAATTTTGAAATAATTATTAAGAGTTTATTTCCAAATTGCATCACATTTGTTTATTAATCAGAAATGGTTGCTTATGGGTACCTTCAATATTACTGTTCTCAGATTTTCAGTTAATAGATTTTAGATGGGTATATCTTTATTAAATTATTATTACTATTGTTACTGTCCTCTTTTTCAAGATGTGGCCGATTTAAACAGCCAGAATACATTTTTAAATTAAGATTATTAAAACATTTTATGATTTGTTTTTTCTGAATGGCTGCTGGGTAATTTGATATGCATCGAAATCTTCATTCGTAGACATCGAATTGAGTGAATGCTGTGCAGGTTAACTGATTTGCAAACCAAATGGACAGGTCTAGCTCATTGATTTGTAGATCTGACTCAGTTGCTACCTCAGATTATGAGCCTAGCAGGTGTTGTGAATGAGTTATGTAGTACCCACAGAAGGCCACAGGGAGGAGGAAGAGAGCTATAAACCCATACTGTTTTTTGCCTTAAAAATCCCAAACCAAACAATCAATCAAATGTATTTATTTTTTTACATTTTTACATCAGCAGACGTTTATTTTGTATTTTTTTATTTCATCTTTATTTAACCAGATAGGCTAGTTGAGAACAAGTTCTCATTTGCAACTGCGACCTGGCCAAGATAAAGCATAGCAATTCGACACATACAAAAACACAGAGTTACACATGGAATAAACAAAACATAGTCAATAATACAGTAGAACAAAATAAAACAAAAAGTATATATACAGTGAGTGCAAATGAGGTAAGTTAAGGCAATAAATAGGCCATGGTGGTGAAGTAATTACAATATAGCAATTAAACACTGGAATGGTAGATGTGCAGAAGATGAATGTGCAAGTAGAGATACTGGGGTGCAAAGGAGCAAGATAAATAAATAAATACAGTATGGGGATGAGGTAGATAGATGGGCTGTTTACAGATGGGCTGTGTGCAGGTGCAGTGATCTGTGAGCTGCTCTGAGAGCTGGTGCTTAAAGCTAGTGAGGGAGTTATGAGTCTCCAGCTTCAGAGAGTTTTGCAGTTTGTTCCAGTCATTGGCAGCAGAGAACTGGAAGGAAAGATGACCAAAGGAGGAATTGGCTTTGGGGGTGACCAGTGAGATATACCTGCTGGAGCGCGTGCTACGAATGGGTGCTGCTATGGTGACCAGTGAGCTTAGATAAGAGGGGGCTTTACCTAGCAGAGACTTGTAGATGACCTGGAGCCAGATGGGTTGGCGACGATTATGAAGCGATGGCCAGCCAACGAGAGCGTACAGGTCTCAATGGTGGGTACAGTATGGGGCTTTGGTGACAAAACGGATGGCACTGTGATAGACTGCATCCAGTTTGTTGTGTTGGAGGCTATTTTATAGATGACATCACAGAAGTCGAGGATCGGTAGGATGGTCAGTTTTACCAGGGTATGTTTGGCTGCATGAGTGAAGGATGCTTTGTTGCGAAATAGGAAGCCGATTCTAGATTTAATTTTGGATTGGAGATGCTTAATGTGAGTCTGGAAGGAGAGTTCACAGTCTAACCAAAAACCTAGGTATTTGTAGTTGTCCACATATTCTAAGTCAGAGCCGTCCAGAGGAGTGATGCTGGACGGTCGGGCGGGTGCGGGCAGTGATCAGTTGGCCAGAAGTATACAGAATGGTGTCGTCTGCGTAGAGGTGGATCAGAGAATCACCAGCAGCGAGAGCGACATCATTGATGTATACAGAGAAGAGAGTCGGCCCGAGAATTGAACCCTGTGGCACCCACATAGAGACTGCAAGAGGTCCGGACAACAGGCCCTCCGATTTGACACACTGAACTCTATCAGAGAAGTAGTTGGTGAACCAGGCAAGGAATCATTTGAAAAAACAAGGCTGTTGAGTCTGCCAATAAGAATGTGGTGATTGACAGAGTCGAAAGCCTAGGCCAGGTCGATGAATACGGCTGCACAGTAATTTCTCTTATTGATGGCGGTTATGATATCGTTTAGGACCTTGAGCGTGGCTGAGGTGCACCAGTGACCAGCTCTGAAACCAGATTGCATAGCAGAGAAGGTACGGTGAGATTCGAACTGGTCGGTAATCTGTTTATTAACTTGGCTTTCGAAGACCTTAGAGAGGCAGGGCAGGATAGTAATAGGTCTGTAGCATTTTGGGTCTCGAGTGTCTCCCCCTTTGAAGACGGGAATGACTGCGGCAGCTTTCCAATCTTTGGGAATCTCAGACGATACGAAAGAGAGGTTGAACAGGCTAGTAATTGTGGTTGCAACAATTTCAGCACATCATTTTAGAAAGAGAGGGTCCAGATTGTCTTGCAGTTCTTTAAGAACATCAGCTATTTGGATTTGGGTGAAGGAGAAATAGGGGATGCTTGGGCGAGTTGCTGTGGGGAGTGCAGGGCTGTTGACCGGGGTAGGGTTAGCCAGGTGGAAAGCATGGCCAGCCGTAGAAAAATGATTGTTGAAATTCTCAATTATAGTGGATTTATCGTGGTGACAGTGTTTCCTAGCCTCAGTGCAGTGGGCAGCTGGGAGGAGGTGCTCTTATTCTCCATGGACTTTACAATGTCCCAGAACTTTTTTGAGTTTGTGCTACAGGATGCAAATTTCTGCTTGAAAAAGCTAGCCTTAGCTTTCCTAACTGCCTGTGTATATTTGTTCCTGACTTCCTTGAAAAGTTGCATATCACGGGGGCTATTCGATGCTAATGCAGAATGCCACAGGATGTTTTTGTGCTGGTCAAGGGCAGTCAGGTCTGGAGAGAACCAAGGGCTATATCTGTTCCTGGTTCTAAATTTTTTGAAAGGGGCATGCTTATTTAAGATGGTGAGGAAGGCACTTTTAAAGAATGACCAGGCATCCTCTACTGACGGGATGAGGTCAATATCCTTCCAGGATACCCGGGCCAGGTCGATTAGGAAGGCCTGCTCGCTGAAGTGTTTTAGGGAGCGTTTGATAGTGATGAGGGGTGGTCGTTTGACCGCAGACCCGTTACGGATGCAGGCAATGAGGCAGTGATCGCTGAGATCTTGGTTGAAAACAGCAGAGGTGTATTTGGAGGGCAAGTTGGTTAGGATGATATCGTTGAGGGTGCCTGTGTTTACGGATTTGGGGTTGTACCTGGTGGGTTCATTGACAATTGTGAGAGATTGAGGGCATCAAGCTTAGATTGTAGGATGGCCGGGGTGTTAAGCATGTCCCAGTTTAGGTCACCTAGCAGCACGAGCTCTGAAGATAGATGGGGGGCAATCAGTTCACATATGGTGTCCAGGGCACAGCTGGGGGCAGAGGGTGGTCTATAGTAAGCGGCGACGGTGAGAGACTTGTTTCTGGAAAGGTGGATTTTTAAAAGTAGAAACTGGAATTGTTTGGGTACAGACCTGGATAGTAGGACAGAACTCTGCAGGCTATCTCTACAGTAGATTGCAACTCCACCCCATTTGGCAGTTCTATCTTTAATCAGATTCAGATCTGTTCAAACCAACTCTTAGTGTCCTGATTCAGATCTGTTCAAACCAACTCTTAGTTTCCTGATTCAGATCTGTTCAAACCAACTCTTAGTTTCCTGATTCAGATCTGTCCAAACCAACTCTTAATTTCCAGATTCAGATCTGTCTAAACCAACTCTTAGTTTCTTGATTCAGATCTGTTCAAACCAACTCTTAGTTTCCTGATTCAGATCTGTTCAAACCAACTCTTAGTTTCCTGATTCAGATCTGTTCAAACCAACTCTTAGTTTCCTGATTCAGATCTGTTTAAACCAACTCTTAGTTTCCTGATTCAGATCTGTTTAAACCAACTCTTAGTTTCCTGATTCAGATCTGTTTAAACCAACTCTTAGTTTCCTGATTTAGATCTGTTTAAACCAACTCTTAGTTTCCTGATTCAGATCTGTTTAAACCAACTCTTAGTTTCCTGATTCAGATCTGTTCAAACCAACTCTTAGTATTATTATTCATGATTTATTTATGATTTGTATTAATCAAGGCATAATCAGGATTAATTTAGTATTGTTTAGAAACGTGTTATCTACTCCCATAGACAGAAAATTACTCCAGTCATCATCCACAGTTCAGTTACTATTGGGCAAAACACAACCCAAAACACAACCAAAACAAACTGCAAATGCAACCAATGAGTTTGGGACCAAATACTACACTTTTGACTACTTTAATACACTATAAGTAAATTGATCAGAATATTTACGACTTCAAATTATCAAAGTATGGGGGGACTAGATACATAAAGTGCTTTCATTTCTAAATGGTGAAACAGATAATTATTAAAATACCCTCAAATAAAAGGTGACATTATATACTGTCACCTCATATGAAACATTTGATCTGAAATCCAAAATGTTGGAGTATAGAGACACATTTCAAATGTTTTCTTCACTGTCAAAATAGATTTGGTGTGGACTGTATACTCAATACAATCTAAATCTGATACCTCACTGTCTGTCTTTTGACTGATACTGCTTTTTAAACTGGTCTGGTCAGTCTACTCAAATATTTGTACTATACATGTTTCTATCTGCAGGCAATACTTTGATAATTTGTCATTTCTAATAATGATACATTCATTTATAAATAGATAAGACAGGTTTCAAGACACTGATATATCTGAATATGTTAAAAAAAATATACTGCCATTATTTTCACCACAAAGATTAGCAGTGTGATTTTAATATGATTTGACTCTTTGCAGGCTGTCAGGCTGTCTAGTCACAGAGGAAGGCTGTGCTTCTCTGGTCTCAGCTCTGAGGTCAAACCCCTCACACCTGAGAGGGCTGGACCTGAGCTACAATCACCCAGGAGACTCAGGAGTCAGACTGCTCTCTGCTGGACTGGAGGATCCACACTGCAGACTGGAGAAACTCAAGTATGTAGAGGGTTTATGTCCATGTTCATATCAGACATGTTTGACTTATCAGGCTAGTTAAGACAAACATTCTAACCACCACTTGGACAAAGTTATAATCTGACTGTCTGTGTATGTGTGTGTGTGTGTGTGTGTGTGTGTGTGTGTGTGTGTGTGTGTGTGTGTGTGTGTGTGTGTGTGTGTGTGTGTGTGTGTGTGTGTGTGTGTGTGTGTGTGTGTGTGTGTGTGTGTGTGTGTGTGTGTGTGTGAGAGAGAGAGAGAGAGAGAGAGAGAGAGAGAGAGAGAGAGAGAGAGAGAGAGAGAGAGAGAGAGAGAGAGAGAGAGTTCAGGTGTATATGTACCCCTCAATGACTGTCTGTTCTTCTGCTTACCGCTACAGTGTGGAACATGGAGGAGAGAACACAATGAAACCTGGGCTTAGAAAATGTGAGTGTTGACTGCTGTGAAGAATATGACTAAGAATAAGTCTTAATTCAAGTTAAGTCAAAGACCACCATCATTACTGACTTGGTCATATTAAATATCAGCTGTAGTTCTACAGAAGCAGAAATCAGGGACACCAAAGTTTACAAAGAGTTGATTTGACAATGTGTGTGTGTGTGTGTGTGTGTGTGTGTGTAATTAATGTGAATAAGTGTGTTTTATATTACCATACAGTATAACATATGATCATTCAACAAGTCTCAAGTTACCTTAACTTCTCCTTTTGATACCTAGAAACATCTACATTAAATGAATTAGTGAAAAGTGAGTTAACATTCTAATGTGAATGATGATGATTTCTATTATTGTGTCTGGTTTCATCCATCAGATGTCTGTGATCTCACACTGGACCCAAACACAGTAAACAGATTCCTCTCTCTGTCTGAGGAGAACAGAAAGGTGACATGGAGGAGAGAGAAGCAGCCGTATCCTGATCACCCAGAGAGATTTGAGGACTGTAAACAGGTGCTGTGTAGAGAGGGTCTGACTGGGCGCTGTTACTGGGAGGTAGAGTGGAGTGGGGGAGGGGCTGGTATAGGAGTGACATATAAAGGAATCAGCAGGAGAGGAGGGGTTAAGGACTGTTGTCTTGGATACAATAACAAGTCCTGGTGTCTGTTCTGCTCTGACAACGGTTACATTGCCGGTCACAATAATAATCCCACTACCATAGACGTCCCCTCCTCCAGCTCCCACAGAGTAGGAGTGTATCTGGACTGGCCAGCCGGCACTCTGTCCTTCTATAGAGCCTCCTCTGACACACTGACCCACCTGATCACATTCACCTCCACATTCACTGAGCCCCTCTATCCAGGGTTTTGGGTTCGTTCAGTGTCCCTGGAAATAATAACCTGACACACACACACACACTGGACACACACACAGACACACTGGACACATACACACATACTGTACACACAAACACACTGGACACACACACACACACTGGACACACACACACACACACACATACACACTGGACACACACACACACATACACACACACTGGACACATACACACACACACACACTGGACACACACACAGACACACTGGACAGATACACACACACACACTGTACACACAAACACACTTGACACACACAGACACTGTACACACAAACACACTTGACACACACACACACACACACACACACACACTAGACAAACACACACTGGACACACACACACACATTCGACAAACACACACTGACACTGGACACACACACACTCACACTGGACACACACACACTCACACTGGACACACACACACTCACATTGGACACACACACACACACACACTGGACACATACACACACTGGACACACACACACACACACACACACACTGGACACACACATAGACACACTGGACACACACACACACACACACTGGACACACACACACACTGGACACACATACACACACACACACACTGGACACACACACACACACACTGGACACACACACACACTGGACACACACACACACACACACACACACACACACACACACACACACTGGACAGATACACACACACTGGAGAAACACACACACACACACAGTGGACACACGAGACACACACACACAGGACACACACTCACACACACGCACACTGGTCACACACACACATGCGTGTCTTCCTATAATTGTGACAATAACACCGTTAAAATATCAATGTGATCATTTGTTGTATTTTATGTTGAATAACAAATTGTATAATTATATATGGACATACGCTCCATAGTTATACAAGTATACAAGGATATATTGTACTTTTCATAATAAAACACACTTGAAACATCATGTTAATTCTGAAAACAGTTTGGTTATTGATGTTACGTTTCCTTTCTCAGGTTGACGTTAACCTGCGACTGGTTGAAACATGTAACAAATATGAAATGAAATACAAATTAAATATGTGAAATAGAATTAAACAAATTGTTCAACAGAGTGTTGTGATGCAGGATCACTATAGCAACAGAATTCACGCTCTCTCTCTGCTCTCTCTGTTCTCTGCTCTGTTCTCTCTGCTCTCTCTTTTCTCTGCTCTCTCTTCTCTCTGCTCTATCTCTCACTCTCTGCTCTCTCTCTCTGTCTGCTCTCGCTGCTCTGCTGTTCTCTCTTTTCTCTGCTCTCTCTCTGCTCTCTGCTCTCTCTGCTCTGCTGTTCTCTCTTTTCTCTGCACTCTCTCTGCTCTCTCACTCTGCTCTCTCACTCTCTCTTTGCTTTCTCAGCCTGCTCTCTGCTCTCCCTGCTCTCTCTCACTCTCTCTGCTCTCTCTGCTCCCTCTCCCTGCTTGCTCTCTGCTCTCTCCCTCCCTGCTCTCTCTGCTCTCTCTTCTCTCTCAGCCTGCTCTCTCTCTGCTCTGCTGTTCTCTCTTTTCTCTTTTCTATGCTCTCTCTCTGCTCTCTCTCGCTCTCTCTGCTCTCTCAGCCCTCTCTCTTCTCTCTGCTCTCTCTCTGCTCTCTCCCTCCCTGCTCTCTCTTCTCTCTCAGCCTGCTCTCTCTCTGCTCTGCTGTTCTCTCTTTTCTCTGCTCTCTATGCTCTCTCTCTGCTCTCTCTCTGCTCTCTCTGCTCTGCTGTTCTCTTTTCTCTGCTCTCTCTGCTCTCGCTCTCTGCTCTCTCAGCACTCTCTGCTCTCTGTTCTCTCTCACTCTGCTCTCTACTCTCTCTGCTGTCTCTCTGCTCTCTCTCTCCCTCTGCTCTCTCTGTCTGCTCTCCCTCTCTGCTCTCTCTGCGCTCTCTCTGCTCTATCCATCCCTGCTCTCTCTCGCTCTCTGCGCTCTCTCTCTCTCTGCCCTCTGCTCTCTCTGCTCTGCTGTTTTCTCTGCTCTCTCACTCTCTTTGATTTCTCAGCCTGCTCTCTCTCGCTCTCTCTGCTCTCTCAGCCCTCTCTCTTCTCTGCTCTATCTCTCTGCTCTCTCTCTCTGCTCTCTCCCTCCCTGCTCTCTCTCGCTCTCTGCTCTCTCTTCTCTCTCAGCCTGCTCTCTCTCTGCTCTCTGCTCTGCTGTTCTCTCTTTTCTCTGCTCTCTCTGCTCTCTCTGCTCTCTCTGCTCTCTGCCCTCTCTATGCTCTCTGCTCTCTCTCTGCTCTCTCAGCCTGCTCTCTCTCTCTGCTCTCTGCTCTGCTGTTCTCTCTTTTCTCAGCACTCTCTGCTCTCTCTCTCCCCCTGCTCTCTCTCCCTCTCTTCTCTCTCTGCTCTCTCGCTCTCTCTGCCCTCTGCTCTCTCTTCTCTCTGTTCTCTGCTCTCACTCTCTCTGCTCTCTCTGCTGCTCTCTCTCTTTTCTCTGCTCTCTCTAATCTCTCACTCTCTGTTCTCTGCTCTCACTCCCTCTGCTCTCTCTGCTGCTCTCTCTCTTTTCTCTGCTCTCTCTAATCTCTCACTCTTTGCTCTCTCTCTGCTCTCTCAGCCTGCTCTCTGCTCTCTCAGCCTGCTCTCTTCTCTCTGCTCTCTCAGCCTGCTCTCTGCTCTCTCTCTCCCTCTCTCGCTCTGCTCTCTCTCTTTTCTCTGCTCTCTTCCCTGCTCTCTGCTCTCCTCTCTCTCTGCTCTCTCTCTGCTCTCTCTCTCTCTCTCTCTCACACTCTGCTCTCTCTCGCTTTATATCTGAACAGAGGTGTAGTTTGGACAATCACCACTTGATGTCAGTGTTAAACCAGAAGTGATGAAAACAACATCACTGCATCGAGAGAGAGTCTAATATACTGATATACAGTTCATTCAGAAAGTATTCAGACCCCTTGACTTTTTCCACATTTTGTCATGTTACAGCCTCATTCTAAAATGGATTACATTGTTTTTTCCCCTCATCAATCTACACACAATAACCCATAATTACAAAGCAAAAACTGTTTATTTTATGTGTGCAAATGTATATTTAAAAAAAACTTAGATATCACATTTACATAAGTATTCAGACCCTTTACTCAGTACTTTGTTGAAGCACCTTTGGCAGCGATTACAGCATTGAGTCTTCTTGGGTTTGACGCTACAAGCTTGGCACACCTGTATTTGGGGAGTTTCTCCCATTCTTCTCTGCAGATCCTCTCAAGCTCTGTCAGGTTGGATGGGGAGCGTCGCTGCACAGCTATTTTCAGGTCTCTCCAGAGATGTTCGATCGGGTTCAAGTCTGGGCTTAGGATCATTGTCCTGTTGTCCAGTCTGTGTAGACTATACTGGGAGGGGAGAGAGTCAGAACTGATAGAGGATCTGGAGCCCTGAGGGGGAGAGAGAGAGAGGGAGGGGAGAGAGTCAGAACAGAGGGAAAGAGAGGGAGGGTAGAGAGTCAGAACAGAGGGAAAGAGAGAGAGAGGGAGGGTAGAGAGTCAGAACAGAGGGAAAGAGAGAGAGAGGGAGGGTAGAGAGTCAGAACAGAGGGAAAGAGAGAGAGAGGGAGGGTAGAGAGTCAGAACAGAGGGAAAGAGAGAGAGAGGGAGGGGAGAGAGTCAGAACAGAGGGAAAGAGAGAGAGGGAGGGTAGAGAGTCAGAACAGAGAGGGAGGGGAGAGAGTCAGAACAGAGGGAAAGAGAGAGAGAGGGAGGGTAGAGAGTCAGAACAGAGGGAAAGAGAGAGAGGGAGGGTAGAGAGTCAGAACAGAGGGAAAGAGAGAGAGAGGGAGGGTAGAGAGTCAGAACAGAGGGAAAGAGAGAGAGAGGGAGGGTAGAGAGTCAGAACAGAGGGAAAGAGAGAGAGAGGGAGGGTAGAGAGTCAGAACAGAGGGAAAGAGAGAGAGAGGGAGGGGAGAGAGTCAGAACAGAGGGAAAGAGAGAGAGGGAGGGTAGAGAGTCAGAACAGAGAGGGAGGGGAGAGAGTCAGAACAGAGGGAAAGAGAGAGAGGGAGGGTAGAGAGTCAGAACAGAGGGGAAGAGAGAGAGGGAGGGTAGAGAGTCAGAACAGAGGGAAAGAGAGAGAGGGAGGGGAGAGAGTCAGAACAGAGGGAAAGAGAGAGAGAGGGAGGGTAGAGAGTCAGAACAGAGGGAAAGAGAGAGAGAGGGAGGGTAGAGAGTCAGAACAGAGGGAAAGAGAGAGGGAGGGTAGAGAGTCAGAACAGAGGGAAAGAGAGAGAGAGGGAGGGTAGAGAGTCAGAACAGAGGGAAAGAGAGAGAGAGGGAGGGTAGAGAGTCAGAACAGAGGGAAAGAGAGAGGGAGGGTAGAGAGTTAGAACAGAGGGAGAGAGGGAGGGGGGAGAGTCAGAACAGAGGGAAAGAGAGAGAGAGGGAGGGTAGAGAGTCAGAACAGAGGGAAAGAGAGAGGGAGGTTAGAGAGTCAGAACAGAGGGAAAGAGAGGGAGGGGGAGAGTCAGAACAGAGGGAAAGAGAGAGAGGGAGGGTAGAGAGTCAGAACAGAGGGAAAGAGAGAGAGGGATGGGAGAGAGCCAGAACAGAGGGAAAGAGAGAGGGAGGGGAGAGAGTCAGAACAGAGGGAAAGAGAGAGAGAGGGAGGGTAGAGAGTCAGAACAGAGGGAAAGAGAGAGGGAGGGGAGAGAGTCAGAACAGAGGGAAAGAGAGAGAGAGGGAGGGTAGAGGGTCAGAACAGAGGGGAAGAGAGAGGGAGGGGAGAGAGTCCGAACAGAGGGAGAGAGGGAGGGGGGAGAGTCAGAACAGAGGGAAAGAGAGAGAGGGAGGGTAGAGAGTCAGAACAGAGAGGGAGGGGAGAGAGTCAGAACAGAGGGAAAGAGAGAGAGAGGGAGGGTAGAGAGTCAGAACAGAGGGAAAGAGAGAGAGGGAGGGTAGAGAGTCAGAACAGAGGGAAAGAGAGAGAGAGGGAGGGTAGAGAGTCAGAACAGAGGGAAAGAGAGAGAGAGGGAGGGTAGAGAGTCAGAACAGAGGGAAAGAGAGAGAGAGGGAGGGTAGAGAGTCAGAACAGAGGGAAAGAGAGAGAGAGGGAGGGGAGAGAGTCAGAACAGAGGGAAAGAGAGAGAGGGAGGGTAGAGAGTCAGAACAGAGAGGGAGGGGAGAGAGTCAGAACAGAGGGAAAGAGAGAGAGAGGGAGGGTAGAGAGTCAGAACAGAGGGGAAGAGAGAGAGGGAGGGTAGAGAGTCAGAACAGAGGGAAAGAGAGAGAGGGAGGGGAGAGAGTCAGAACAGAGGGAAAGAGAGAGAGAGGGAGGGTAGAGAGTCAGAACAGAGGGAAAGAGAGAGAGAGGGAGGGTAGAGAGTCAGAACAGAGGGAAAGAGAGAGGGAGGGTAGAGAGTCAGAACAGAGGGAAAGAGAGAGAGAGGGAGGGTAGAGAGTCAGAACAGAGGGAAAGAGAGAGAGAGGGAGGGTAGAGAGTCAGAACAGAGGGAAAGAGAGAGGGAGGGGAGAGAGTCAGAACAGAGGGAGAGAGGGAGGGGGGAGAGTCAGAACAGAGGGAAAGAGAGAGAGAGGGAGGGTAGAGAGTCAGAACAGAGGGAAAGAGAGAGGGAGGGTAGAGAGTCAGAACAGAGGGAAAGAGAGAGGGAGGGGAGAGTCAGAACAGAGGGAAAGAGAGAGAGGGAGGGTAGAGAGTCAGAACAGAGGGAAAGAGAGAGAGGGAGGGGAGAGAGACAGAACAGAGGGAAAGAGAGAGGGAGGGGAGAGAGTCAGAACAGAGGGAAAGAGAGAGAGAGGGAGGGTAGAGAGTCAGAACAGAGGGAAAGAGAGAGGGAGGGGAGAGAGTCAGAACAGAGGGAAAGAGAGAGGGAGGGGAGAGAGTCAGAACAGAGGGAAAGAGAGAGGGAGGGGAGAGAGTCAGAACAGAGGGAGAGAGGGAGGGGGGAGAGTCAGAACAGAGGGAAAGAGAGAGAGGGAGGGTAGAGAGTCAGAACAGAGGGAAAGAGAGAGAGGGATGGGAGAGAGTCAGAACAGAGGGAAAGAGAGAGGGAGGGTAGAGAGTCAGAACAGAGGGAAAGAGAGAGAGGGAGGGTAGAGAGTCAGAACAGAGGGAAAGAGAGAGAGAGGGAGGGTAGAGAGTCAGAACAGAGGGAAAGAGAGAGGGAGGGAGGGAGGGAGGGTAGAGAGTCAGAACAGAGGGGAAGAGAGAGAGGGAGGGTAGAGAGTCAGAACAGAGGGAAAGAGAGAGAGATTGAGGGTAGAGAGTCAGAACAGAGGGAAAGAGAGAGGGAGGTTAGAGAGTCAGAACAGAGGGAAAGAGAGAGAGAGGGAGGGGAGAGAGTCAGAACAGAGGGAAAGAGAGAGAGAGGGAGGGTAGAGAGTCAGAACAGAGGGAGAGAGGGAGGGGGGAGAGTCAGAACAGAGGGAAAGAGAGAGGGAGGGTAGAGAGTCAGAACAGAGGGAAAGAGAGAGAGGGAGGGTAGAGAGTCAGAACAGAGGGAAAGAGAGAGAGGGAGGGTAGAGAGTCAGAACAGAGGGAAAGAGAGAGAGAGGGAGGGTAGAGAGTCAGAACAGAGGGGAAGAGAGAGAGGGAGGGGAGAGAGTCAGAACAGAGGGAAAGAGAGAGAGAAGGAGAGTAGAGAGTCATAACAGAGGGGAAGAGAGAGAGAGAGGGTAGAGAGTCAGAACAGAGGGAAAGAGAGAGAGGGAGGGTAGAGAGTCAGAACAGAGGGAAAGAGAGAGAGAAGGAGAGGAGAGAGTCAGAACAGAGGGAAGAGAGAGGGAGGGTAGGGAGTCAGAACAGAGGGAAAGAGAGAGAGGGAGGGTAGAGAGTCAGAACAGAGGTAAGAGAGAGGGAGGGTAGAGAGTCAGAACAGAGGGAAAGAGAGAGAGGGAGGGTAGAGAGTCAGAACAAGGAGCCAGACTGATGAGCCTCAGACCAAGGAGCCAGACTGATGAGACTCAGACCGAGGAGCCAGACTCTGATGAGACTCAGACCAAGGAGCCAGACTGATGAGACTCAGACCGAGGAGCCAGACTCTGATGAGACTCAGACCAAGGAGCTAGACTCTGATGAGACTCAGACCAAGGAGCCAGACTCTGATGAGACTCAGACCAAGGAGCCAGACTGATGAGACTCAGACCAAGGAGCCAGACTCTGATGAGACTCAGACCAAGGAGCCAGACTCTGATGAGACTCAGACCAAGGAGGTAGTGTCTGCTGTACCCAAGCCCAAGTCTACAACTGAACCATCGTTCCAACAACCTATTGGTGAAACAGGGGAAATGTCTCACAATGTGGCTGAATGATGAGTTGACCATGCAATTGTATTAGATGCGCCTGGGTATCAAGATAGGGCTGATGAAGTTGTCTCTGCGACAGAGCACGTAAACAGGGCCGGATGTGCTACCTCAAAGGAGCTTCAGACTGCCGTGGATAGCATCACAGCCATGTCTGGGTGTGATACATCAGAGGAGGTTACTGCTGCCGTGGATAGCATCACAGCCATGTCTGGGTGTGATACATCAGAGGAGGTTACTGCTGTCCTGGATAGCATCACAGCCATGTCTGGGTGTGATACATCAGAGGAGGTTGCTGCTGTCCTGGATAGCATCACAGCCATGTCTGGGTGTGATACATCAGAGGAGGTTACTGCTGTCCTGGATAGCATGACATGTGTCACGTAAGTGTAACTATCACACACATTGTGTTATTACTGAATAGTAATCTATTGCCTTTGGGGAGAGGGGTGACTTGTTTCTGCCTTGTGTTATTACTGAATAGTAATCTATTGCCTTTGGGTAGAGGGGTGACTTGTTTCTGCCTTGTGTTATTACTGAATAGTAATGTATTGCCTTTGGGTAGAGGGGTGACTTGTTTCCGCCTTGTGTTATTAGTGAATAGTAATCTATTGCCTTTGGGTAGAGGGGTGACTTGTTTCTGCCTTGTGTTATTACTGAATAGTAATCTATTGCCTTTGGGGAGAGGGGTGACTTGTTTCCGCCTTGTGTTATTAGTGAATAGTAATCTATTGCCTTTGGGTAGAGGGGTGACTTGTTTCTGCCTTGTGTTATTACTGAATAGTAATGTATTGCCTTTGGGTAGAGGGGTGACTTGTTTCCGCCTTGTGTTATTAGTGAATAGTAATCTATTGCCTTTGGGTAGAGGGGTGACTTGTTTCTGCCTTGTGTTATTACTGAATAGTAATCTATTGCCTTTGGGGAGAGGGGTGACTTGTTTCTGCCTTGTGTTATTACTGAATAGTAATCTATTGCCTTTGGGGAGAGGGGTGACTTGTTTCCGCCTTGTGTTATTACTGAATAGTAATCTATTGCCTTTGGGTAGAGGGGTGACTTGTTTCCGCCTTGTGTTATTACTGAATAGTAATCTATTGCCTTTGAGTAGAGGGGTGACTTGTTTCCACCTTGTGTTATTACTGAATAGTAATCTATTGCCTTTGGGTAGAGGGGTGACTTGTTTCTGCCTTGTGTTATTACTGAATAGTAATCTATTGCCTTTGGGTAGAGGGGTGACTTGTTTCCGCCTTGTGTTATTACTGAATAGTAATCTATTGCCTTTGGGTAGAGGGGTGACTTGTTTCTGCCTTGTGTTACAGGGGTACCGAGAGAGCTCCGGATGATATGCTAACCGATGTGGAATATGCAAATGCCTTTCAAGAGAGTGAAGTGTCCCAAGCATCCGAGCCACATTTCAGTAGGCCACAGTGGAACGTTGACTCTTGTCCAGGTTCAATATTTTCTGCTACAACCGATCCCCTTCCCACTATGAAACCACCTTCAAGCGCCATCTCTAATGTGGTAACCCAGCCTACAGATGTGGAACTCAGCACCTTCAACGCCTGTATTGGTGACATGGCCCCTCTCGGGTACCCAGACAACTCCATGGCTGCTCTTGAGAGGGTCTGTGGTGAATATGTCTTTCAACAACAACAGTCGGCACAGCCTCTAGAGCCCCAGCAGGTTGAGGTGCATCTGGAAACGTTTCATCAAGTGCCGCAGCAGGAGGCCCGGGTCCTACATCCCCAACAACCAGCATCTCAAGTGCCTGAAACTCCACAGCAGACTGTTGATATACGAGGGTTCAACGTGTGCAAACCCAAGCCAGTGACATCTTTACAGTCGCAAAGGACATTGTTCCCCACACCACCACAATCCGAAGCAGCTGTCACCTATGAAGAATCCGTGCCTGGTCCCAGCCGATATAACCTGTACAGCGACGGGGCTACCGTGTCGTCCATTGCGATGATAATCCCTGTGATGAAACAGTTGATTATATGCGCCACGTGTAAAAAGAAGTTCAACAGAGCGTTCATCTGTAACAACTACTTGATTCAGCTGAACAGACCCGTGCAATGTGCTTGGGGCTGTGTATTGTGCAGACTGTGTTACAGTGAACAAAGTGGTTGTCGCCTACACAATATATCGTCCACAAGGAGAGAGAGAGAGACAGAGAGACAGAGAGAGAGAGAGAGAGAGAGAGAGAGAGAGAGAGAGAGACAGAGAGAGACAGAGAGAGAGAGAGAGGGGGGGGGGGTAGAGGAGAGAGAGAGAGAGACAGAGAGAGATAAATAGAGAGAGAGATACCACTCTAAGCACCACACCCTTGCCAGTTTTCCCTGCTCTGGAGAATGTAGGAGACTGGGATCTGGAACTCAACATAGATGATAAGTTCAAGACTGACAAGGAGGTCAATGTCCATGTGCAGCTGATTATGAATGAGGACCAATCCTCTGGAGTTGACACCCTGCGAAGAGGTATGTATATTTCCATGTATAGATATATCTGTCTATGTTATACTACAATGACGAGCCCTGATCATGTAGCTGGACTGACAGTGTTCTCTTCCCACGCAGCGTTCAACCATCTCATCACAGTGAATGACACCATGTCCTTCAGGTACTGGGTAAGCAAAGCAATGCCAGAAGAGGTGTCCTACAGATATGTCTGCATCCCTCATGTACCTGGGTTCTGGGATCACGTTGTGGTGGGAACCCGTCCCCTTCCCAGAACGGAGAAGCTGATCGGACCCGATGACTCCTTACCGAGATTGTTCAATGTGTCACTTGGGTCCTACAGGTTTCATTGGTGCTGTTTTGTCTTGAAGAAACAGATCATTTTGACTATGTGGTGCACTTCGTTGCCCAGGAGAGGGCAGTCTAAGGTCGTCACAGTTGTTGACAACACACTGAGAAACCTCACCTCGAGCATAGAGTTTAGAAGAATGGTATTCTATCTTTGTAGGTGGTTTACAGCTCAGTATGTGTCACCACAAGACAGGCGGCTTAACCTTGTGTTAGATTGTAAACCCAGTGAAGGTGCTACTTTGGTCCATGTCATAGCTTTGTTGGCTTCCAGGATTGGGATGGAAACAGTAACACCTCACCTGGCCCAGCAACGGACCAAAGATGATAGTAATTACTGTTTCAATGGCAGGAATGCCAACAGCATGTTCACATGCCCCTCAGATGGTAATTCAGGAGGTAATTACATCGATATTGAGGGGTTTAGCTCCTACCACAACAGTGGCGATGATGTTATTGGTCTCACTCACATGTCCACAACCACAGAGTGTTACAGCTTCCTTTAAAGTAGAGCAATGATGTTTGTATAGTGTTACCTCAGCCTACAAGAGTCTACATGTGGGACCGTGTGGTGACATGATGCCTAAAGGTTATTTTAGGTCTTGTTTGACAATGGGCCCTGACTGATAAAAATTAATATGGTGATGTTCTCAATGTCACATGTTTACGATTTTATACCTTACTTTAATTGACCATATTACACCTGGGTAATGTGTATACCCTTTTGTATCAGCCAACCTTATATATCTATTGCCTTGAAATAAAATATGTCTTCCTTATACATATATCTTGGTTGTGTTTATTTGAAAGATGACAGCGACACCACATTTTGAAAGACAATTGATGTGACAGTAATTGAGAATGAACTGCCTATGATCGGGTGCACATCTATGTGGATTACTCAGTAGACACTGGTTCTGTGTTGCATTCCCTGCCTTAGTTCTACACGGCCAGGGTCCGTTATCACCGCCAGAGGAAATCAGAAGCTATTTCATTCAGCACAGGGATCTATCTGTGTACTGTCTATTTAGAACTTACAAAGGAAGGTGCTACTCGCCTCCCTATGTCAGTGATCCTGCTGGTGTTTCCATGTGATAGGGTAGTGGGGTATATGGTATCACTGTCGTCGTCGCTGTCCTCATCGTCGCTGTCGTCCTGGTAGTAGTGGTAATAACCACCACCTTGGTTTAGGTTGCTCAGGGTTGTTAGCCTGTCTCAGCCTGTTGCTACACAGACAACATAAGGCTCTGAACAGCATCCAGACCATGCTGGAGGCTCGGCTCATAAGCTGCGCACTTTGTAAGTATACGGGAAAGCACGTTGGTATCGTGAACCAGACATCAAACGCTTGATAGTACAGACACCTTGGGCTATCCGATAGGACCGTGCAGGGAGATGACGAGAGCTACTACTAGCGGGTCCAGAGAGCATCTTTTCCGTTGCGAGAAGGAGCTTGCCGAAGCCACTCTGGAAGACAGAGGGAGCTCCTACGTATTAGACATCTTCAGAAAACGTGAGCTTAGTCATCGTGAAAGGGTTCAGTGTGACAATGTCGACTACGAGCGTTACGGGTTGATCCCTATCCATCGGGACGTCAACTCCTAGGCTTACGTAAGTAAGGGTTTGGAAGTAAGCATTTCAAGGTAATGCCTACACCTGTTGTGTTTGATGCAGTTGACAAATACAATTTGATTTAATTTCATTTTAACTATGCGTTTAATACACTTTATGTTGGTGTTTCTTTTATTTTGGCAGATACAGTACATGTACTGTATGTCTTTTTGATAGTTATTTTTGTAGAAACTATTGATCCTCTTTGGCAAAATTATGCTCTGTTGTATTTTAAACATTGAGAGCGGGCTCCTGTGGTTGGATATTATTTTTTTTTTTAAATAATTGTAAAAAGTATTTATTTTGTATTTGTTTTGCCCCTTGGGCCCCCTACGGGCTTGGTCCCAGCTCCTGAATCACACATTTTACTAGTCACATTTATTTATTATGCAGTTTATATATTTTTATTAATCAATTAATTAAACAAGTGGCCCCCCTACCTCCTCTCCTCCCCATCTGACAAATAACAAAGTGTCCGCAGCAGCAGGCCTCTACACTCATTGAGAGTGGGCTCCTGAATCCCCCTGTGGTTGGCGGTTGCAGTAAAAAATAAATATATACTACATACTGTATATTTTTTTATTTCTCTGGGGCCCAGGGGCAATAGCCCAGGTAAGCCAGCCCTTCCTATGTCAGAAAATAGCCAAGGCCTATTGACCTTATTCCTATGTGTTTCTGGATCAATCAATACAATTTCTGAATCCTTAAAATGTACATTTTGGTGTCTTGAAGTTTCCTATGACCTATAGGCCTAGGGAAATGCATTCATTTTGCAATGTATTAGCCTATTTCTTAGGTCTATAGAATATTTACTACACAAGTGAAATATCAACATCAGTCATGTCGATTGTATAGGATTCCAGCGCCTTGACAGATGCACACACACCACTGTGGTGACACGTCCCCTATATGACTATCTCTGTCCCCACGTTGTGATTCCCCTCCCCCACTCCACTTTACCGCGCAGAGCCAGAGAGGGAAAATCACTTTCATCTGGAGAAGCTCGTCCGGTAACACGGGGCGGCCCATCTGCAGGTCCCCGCTGTTCCTAAAAGAAAGGTGAGCAATATCATATTTTCAAGAATTGAAATGATATGGAAAGTTATTTTCATGCTGTAGTACAATTCCACCACCATAAATCGTTGTATTGGTTTATGAACTATGTTAGCCTAGTTAGCTTGTTTGTTGCTAGTGCTAATGTTCGCTCACTATCTAGCTAATGCACTAGTGAGCCAATTTTGTTGACATTTGGGCGGGTAGCTTGATTAGTTAACATAACTGTTGATAAAGAGACTGATATTTTATGGCTATTTCAGTCAATTCTATCAGTGTGGTTATAAGTAACATGCATAGACAGCTAAATGGGACACGTGATCCCCATAGATGAACTTGAGTAGGTAGCAGTTTGATAACATTAGATGGTGTTAGTTTAGCGAGCTAAAGTTGGCTGGCTGGAAACCAGGGGTTGTGCACCCCACCTTGCATCTCATAGCAGAGTGGAAGAGGGAAAGTCACATATGGCATTTTTTACTGCTTCTAACGTGCTTGTTTTGTAGTCATCTAACAAACATACATTATGTCTCTTATAAATTGTAGGTTAAGCCATGAATGTTGATTGTCTGACAGCCTTGGTATAGTTAAGCAGTAAAGCACAAGGAAAGGTTGAGGACTGTTCTTACGTAAGAGGCAACGCGGAGTGCCTGCCTGGTTACAGCCCTTAACCTTGGTATATTGGCCATATACCACAAACCCCCGAGGTGCCTTATTTCTTAAATATACCACAGTTTCAGCCAATCAACATCCAGGACCCAAACTACCCAGTTTATAATGTCTGCTTTATTCCACAGATTAAGGATAGATTTGAGTTGGCCTGACGGAGAGATCTTCCAGGCGACTCCGGCCCATGGAGGATGCAGAGCATCACATCAGATCAAACATTGATAAACCAGTACTTTACCAGCGTTTTATCAATATCTTTAAAGGTAAGGTGAAGATTGAATATATTTCTGACAGTCCTAAATATGACAGCTATGAATTAGATGAATCAGATGTACATTTTAGAGGTTAGTGGGAAACAGTGAATTGGGATATATGGGCACAGTCACCCAGGAAAAAAGGTTTAAAGGAATAGCTTGCCATGTCTTTGTATTATGGTCATAGGATTCTTAAAGGTCCACTACAGTCACACGATGCTCCATCTGAAATCTCCTTCCACCTGAAAAGGCCCACCTTGAAAACCAATCATTGGTTTAGAAGACAAAGTAAGAGTGACAACTGAATCTAGCCTCTTGAAAGACAGAGCAGCGCATCCCCCTCCCTAAACCCCCTGCTGCACACCTGAACCTCATTTTGATTGGCAGTGATATGTGTGAGATCACTTTTAGACAGTGTGAGGTCATTTTATGAGAACAGTTGTTTTTGGAGAAGCTTGGCAAGTTGAATGGGGTGATCATGTGACCGGAGTGGACCTCCAGACAGTGATTATTCTCTGTAATAATTGACAAGCACAATGCAATATCTCCTAATGTTTGTATTTTGTGTCTGCTAAGGACGGGGAGTTTTTGCCACTGAATTCATATCCAAAGGAGACTTTGTTGTGGAGTACCGAGGTGAACTGCTTACACAACAGGAGGGCGAGGTCCGAGCTGATCAGTACAATGATTCTGCAAAGGTGTTTCTTTTCGATGTCCAATGGAAAGGAAGAACATGGTGGTAAGTAGGATTGATGAGAACAAAATAAACATATTATTGCCTTTTGAGATCTAAAAAAAGCAACAACATTAAAATGGAGACAGACATTTTAATGGTTGGTGGCACAATATGCACTGTAGGCCTATCTCAGGCCCAGATACTAATTTGACCTTGTCCGTGACCTAAACAGTAAGGAACAATATTAGTCTTCAAACCAACTGGTTCGCTATCAGAGCATCTGCACTCCTTTGTTAAACAACAGTCAGGGACTTTTCTGCCCCTTTTCTGGAATAGAAACCCTGTGCTGCAAATATCTTCATTAAACTGTGACATGTTATGTTTCTATGCAGCATTGATGCATCTGAAGAAGACTCCTCCCTTGGGAGACTCGTTAATGATGATCACTAAAGACTCAATCTCAAAATGAAGGCCATACAAGCAAACGATGAGCCACACTTGTGCCTCTTCGCGACTGGAGATATTGCAGCTGGCGAAGAGTTGACTTATAGTTACGGTGATTCAGACTGGCCATGGAGAACACAGGTGAGGAACTTTTTATTATTTAAAGATGCTAGATGAAATTACCACCCATCTTGGAAGAGCCGGGAGGATGAGCAATTCACTACCCTGTCATGCAATATGTTGTGATGCAGACAGTGTCTCTTAACTACTAAGATGTAATTGATTTCTAATTGTTGTCTTGGTTCACTTAATTCAGGTCATCAAAACTGAATTGTCGTCCAGCCCAAAACCTATGGTAAGAACTTTACTAAAGTCATAGATCAATATGAGTTTTTTTTTCTTCTATTATCACATTTACTATTTCACTTTCACAAATACACATTTATAGTCTAACATCAATTGCACTGGAATGCAGTGCACTTGTTACATACATCAAAAGTTAACTAAATATACAATACATTGAAATATATGAAATAAAAACATTATCAATAAGAACTCAGTAGTTAGGCTCTTGTGGGCTCATTTAGTAGCCCAACTCATGAGGGATTTGCTCTTCTCCTGAAAAGTTCAGTCCTGCATCTGACCAGAATAGGATGTTCAAAACTAAACGCTACACCAGGCATTTCCTGTGTGCTTTCTTAAACAGTAGGTCCCCAGATGTATACAATGCATTAGATCACGTTTTTTGATTTGAGGGGATTTTTCAGTGTTTTAAAAATGTTGATTATGTTTCAGCATCCAGGGGTTTGTCAGTTTCTACAAAAACAGTCTCTTAGTGCAGAGATGTCTGTGACTATTTTGCCTGTTGGTCACAGGCTGGGAGCAGAACAGGGGCTGTGGCAGAGCAGAGCACTTAGGGGTGAAGTCCCTTGCTCAAAGGCAAAACAGCAGTAGGTAGTACACAGGGATACACCGGTAACCCACCGGGCTTCAATATCACCGTATACTACCTACTGCCGTTGTGCCCATCAGCAAGGCACTTTACAACACACACATCACAGGCTGATAGCAGGACAGGGTCTCCAAAAAATGATTGTTCTCTGTAATAATTGACTAGCACAATACAATAACTCCTAATGTTTGTATTTTTGTGTCTGCTAAGGACGACAAGTTGATTTACGGGGAGAGGTCGGGTAATGTAATTATGTGCCCGAGCACAAAACAACATATATGTAATTTTTGTCCTGTCTAAATCTGCCATGTCAGTCATTTTTAATTCCAACCAGAATAACCTAATGTTTTTTGGTCACCTGAAAGTACTAGTCCCGTGCGAATCAACATCAAGTTTTATTTGTCACATGCGCCGAATACAACAGGTGCTGACTGTGCTGACTACAAGCCCTTAACCAACAATGCAGTTCAAGAAATAGAGTTAAGAAAATATATACTAAATAAAATAAGTCAGCTTTTGCAGACACGTCTCGCCCCGCATCAGTATAGAAAGGGTCCCTAGCAAACTGCATCACCTTTGTGGGGAGACTAAAATCATCAAATCTTGTTGCAAAGTTACAATGTGTATATCAGTGACCGCTAGCCAGAAATAGCAATGTTTTTCTTCCTTCCTCGTTATGCAGACATAAGCACACCTGGCACCATCGAGGTGCAGCTGTTTACTTTCTACACGGGTTGTTATTTTTCAGTTTCCTCCTAAGAACAGATTGTAGTGGTAAAATAAAAAGGGATACATTTTTTTGGTGCCATTTAGGTGAAATTGATCTCCAAGCTTCACTCCAGTCAAAACGGCCTTTGCGAGTGTTTGATTCCATTCATTTGCTGTGTGCTCCAGCTTATTTGTATTTAAAACAACTTTTAAAACTTTTATTTAACTCGTCAAGTCAGTTAAGAACAAATTCTTATTTTCAATGACGGCCTAGGAACAGTGGGTTAATTGGCTTGTTCAGGGGGCAGAACGACAGATTTTTACCTTGTCAGCTCGGGGATTCAATCTTGCAACCTTTCGGTTACTAGTCCAACGCTCTAACCACTAGGCTACCTGCCTCCCCAGCTTAGCCAACGTTTGCTTGCCATTTTTCTTCCTTGACCTTTTCCATTGTCCAGCCCAGCCTTCTATAGTTACCCACTGTAGGGAAAAGGTTTTGGGGGGACTCATATCAGAGGAAAAAAGAAAAGCAGTCAATCATGTCAATAACTGTTTTATCCCTCCTCTGTAGTCCCAAATTAAGTCCAAGTGATTGATGCCACTCAATAAACAAACCTCAGCTACAAACTCCTCATCAAGCATTTACACCAGTATGTGTTGGGTTTGTTGTGGCGGCAATTGCAGAGAAATGCAATTATCTCCTCCCTAAACTCTCATACTCTCTTGAGAGCATTAGGCCTACCCTTACTTAGCTACCTAACATCATGATGTAGAGTTTACACCAGTATGTGTTGGGTTTGTTGTGTCTCCTCCCTCTTTATCCCTACCCTTACTCAGCTACCTAACATCATTATGTAGAAGTAGATCATGATGCTCAGCAGACTACGAAACGAGCCATGTTGAAGGATAAATGTTGATCGGATAAAGTTTATGATAGTCAAAGCTGAGTCCATTGTTTTTTAAGTCACAGCTGAGTTTAGCCAAAGCATGTTCAGGCAGTGTGGTCTATCCGCGTTGAAAGAGCCAATAGGCAGGCAGACAGACCCTTGTACCCCTGTTAGCAGCTCCGATTGGCAGTAACTGGTATGTTACTGATATTGATTGACAGCACTTAATGGGCAGGGCTATAAGAAAAGAGATTCTCCCATTGGATAATATTGAGCAAGGGCTCATTTTGTTACTAAATATCAGATTTATTTCTGCTGGGATTTTTAAAATAAATTTAAGCAAAATTATCTTTCAAAAAATGTATAAAACAACATCTCATGGCACATTAGGGACTGTGAAATGGCACACAGACACAGTCTATGACACTAACACACACAATCTACACCCACATTATTCTTTAGTTGTATTGTTTGTGTAAGTCATTGTATTCTAATGCTGATTGTAACACCCACATTATTCTTTAGTTGTATTGTTTGTGTAAGTCATTGTATTCTAATGCTGATTGTAACACCCACATTATTCTTTAGTTGTATTGTTTGTGTAAGTCATTGTATTCTAATGCTGATTGTAACACCCACATTATTCTTTAGTTGTATTGTTTGTGTAAGTCATTGTATTCTAATGCTGATTGTAACACCCACATTATTCTTTAGTTGTATTGTTTGTGTAAGTCATTGTATTCTAATGCTGATTGTAACACCCACATTATTCTTTAGTTGTATTGTTTGTGTAAGTCATTGTATTCTAATGCTGATTGTAACACCCACATTATTCTTTAGTTGTATTGTTTGTGTAAGTCATTGTATTCTAATGCTGATTGTAACACCCACATTATTCTTTAGTTGTATTGTTTGTGTAAGTCATTGTATTCTAATGCTGATTGTAACACCCACATTATTCTTTAGTTGTATTGTTTGTGTAAGTCATTGTATTCTAATGCTGATTGTAACACCCACATTATTCTTTAGTTGTATTGTTTGTGTAAGTCATTGTATTCTAATGCTGATTGTAACACCCACATTATTCTTTAGTTGTATTGTTTGTGTAAGTCATTGTATTCTAATGCTGATTGTAACACCCACATTATTCTTTAGTTGTATTGTTTGTGTAAGTCATTGTATTCTAATGCTGATTGTAACACCCACATTATTCTTTAGTTGTATTGTTTGTGTAAGTCATTGTATTCTAATGCTGATTGTAACCCTAAACCCCCTAGAAACAGCCCTATTCCTTGTCTGGACCTGCAAATGTCCCCAGTTGGTTGAATGTTTGTCAGTTTGCGTGGACTTCTGGTCCCCACAAGTATAGTTAAACACGTCCACTCTCACACTCGAACACACACAATCTACACACACATTATTCTTTAGGAATATTGTTGTATTTAATATTTGTGTGAATGTTTTTGGCTATTAGTGTGTCCGTGCTTGGTTACTTGTCGTGTTTCATGGCAATTTTTGTTGGATTGTACCTCAACTTTAAAGGAGCTAATAGTATTTAAGTATTTCTGTGCCGCGTAGGTTTATTTTGTTTGCCTTGTTTGTCTGATTTCAGCTCATTGACGCGTTGCAGAATGACAACTCCCAACCCTTTCAGAACAGCATGGACACGGATGGATCAGATTCCAACTTGAAAGAAGATGCGGAGACCTGTGTCTTCCAGCCCCAAACCCACGGTAAGAGAACTTGAATGATGGCCACAGTCGATCGTTGATCCCCCTTTAAATTGTCTATCAGCCTAACTCCCCAGTTATTATAGCCCCTAGCGTATTAACCTAGATCAGGGCTATTCAACTATATTCTTACAGTTGGCAGATTTGAAAAAGGTTATTTACTGGGGACCAGACATTGTTTACATGCGATTGCTTTTCCTAAGACCGGTATGAACCACTTTTTTGGCCTACTTATAACACAGTTGACCTGCATTACATTCTTCATACATAGCTTTGTTTTTGATTTTTATTTACACATAGGAAACCTTTTATGCATGGCATATGTCAGCTGACCAGCATCACATTCCATTCTGTATTTATTTAATTTCATTCTTTCCTGTTTTACACAATTTATTTTGAACATAAAAAACACACAAGTGTTTCCCTTCGAATGGAAGAAATTGCACTTTGGGAGAGAGCAGAAAAGTGCAACCCGCCGGTCTGAAGATTCACATTTGACAGGAAGAAACAGTGTTTGTTTTCATGTGAGAGAAGCTGGATTTACACGTGTCTGTTTAGGAATTATTCTGCAATAATATGCTCAGTCCAAAACGTTGCACAGCCCGCAGACTGAAGTGCCTGCCTCAGATAAGATGTTTGCACGTCTCCGAACTCTAGGTAGAGGGAACCCTTGTCATGTGACATTGGCACCTTAGCATTCGCAGAGAAGTCTCCCCGTCGCATCGGTATAGAAAGGATCCCTAACAAACTGCATCACCTTTGTGGGGAGACTAAACTCATCAAATCATGTTGCAAAGCTATCTTTCAGCTTAACTGAAAACTCTGACATTACTGGTGTCATCTGTACTCTGGATGGCTTTATTAGGCTGGACAAATGACATTTTTAACAACGCTTTTTTTCTGGTAAAAATGAGTTCATTGCATCCGTCGTGGAGCCCAGTTTCATAATATTACCATATGTCCCAGTTGCTTGCTTTAGTTTTGAAGTAATTGTGAAAAAACAGGCCTTATTTTAGGGCATTTTTCACCCTGCCATCTCCTATTAGTTCTACTGAGCACCGTGGCACCAACTGGCTTTCCGAACGTTCTATTCCCAGCCCATTGTTCTGCATCACAATGCCATCTCCTATTAGTTCTACTGAGCACCGTGGCACCAACTGGCTTTCCGAACGTTCTATTCCCAGCCCATTGTTCTGCATCACAATGCCTGCATTGCTATTGTTGGCAATGAGACCTGCCCACGTTGGTAGTTAAAAGGTCAACCACAACAAGAAATGACTCATGGAACTCTGAGGTCGTCCCATTGTTTCCTATGGGGAAATATAGGTATGTCTGTCTATTTTGATAAATATCTCGCAATGTGTATATTTAGATTTTTTTCAAATTAGACACCATTGGACACAACATTTTAGAATTCTTCTGTGATTTATTTTTGTATTTTTTTTAGCAACATTATCCTACATTTTTTTTGTATGTATACTTTTTAATTTAACCTTGAACTAGTCATGTACAGTATATCACACAGTGTTGGGGTCAATTCCAATCATTTCAACCACTACACTGTGTTTTTTAATTTCTCTTTAATGGTTTTCAATTTGAAATTGGAATTTGCTTTACTTTCTGAATTGAAATGGAAGTTGAACCCAATCCTTACAGCATAACACAAAATGGCTAATATTTTTTAATCCCTGCACATGTTCTAACCACTTGTGTTAAGGAGAAATGTTGGGATATTTGTTCAATAGCCATTTTAGAACTTGTTTAGTATGTATCCCTTATTACTATCAATGGCTTCATCAAGCTTGTGACTCTACTAACTTGTTGGATGCATTTGTAGTTTGTTTTGGTTGTTTCTGATTTATTTTATGCCCAATTTCAATTAATTCTAAATAATACACTGCTCAAAAAAATAAAGGGAACACTAAAATAACACATCCTAGATCTGAATGAATGAAATATTCTTATTAAATACTTTTTTCTTTACATAGTTGAATGTGCTGACAACAAAATCACACAAAAATGATCAATGGAAATCAAATTTATCAACCCATGGAGGTCTGGATTTGGAGTCACACTCAAAATTAAAGTGGAAAACCACACTACAGGCTGATCCAACTTTGATGTAATGTCCTTAAAACAAGTCAAAATGAGGCTCAGTAGTGTGTGTGGCCTCCACGTGCCTGTATGACCTCCCTACAACGCCTGGGCATGCTCCTGATGAGGTGGCGGATGGTCTCCTGAGGGATCTCCTCCCAGACCTGGACTAAAGCATCCGCCAACTCCTGGACAGTCTGTGGTGCAACGTGGCGTTGGTGGATGGAGCGAGACATGATGTCCCAGATGTGCTCAATTGGATTCAGGTCTGGGGAACGGGCGGGCCAGTCCATAGCATCAATGCCTTCCTCTTGCAGGAACTGCTGACACACTCCAGCCACATGAGGTCTAGCATTGTCTTGCATTAGGAGGAACCCAGGGCCAACCGCACCAGCATATGGTCTCACAAGGGGTCTGAGGATCTCATCTTGGTACCTAATGGCAGTCAGGCTACCTCTGGTGAGCACATGGAGGGCTGTGCGGCCCCCCAAAGAAATGCCACCCCACACCATGACTGACCCACCGCCAAACCGGTCATGCTGGAGGATGTTGCAGGCAGCAGAACGTTCTCCACGGCGTCTCCAGACTCTGTCACGTCTGTCACATGTGCTCAGTGTGAACCTGCTTTCATCTGTGAAGAGCACAGGGCACCAGTGGCGAATTTGCCAATCTTGGTGTTCTCTGGCAAATGCCAAACGTCCTGCACGGTGTTGGGCTGTAAGCACAACCCCCACCTGTGGACGTCGGGCCCTCATACCACCCTCATGGAGTCTGTTTCTGACCGTTTGAGCAGACACATGCACATTTGTGGCCTGCTGGAGGTCATTTTGCAGGGCTCTGGCAGTGCTCCTCCTTGCACAAAGGCGGAGGTAGCGGTCCTGCTGCTGGGTTGTTGCCCTCCTACGGCCTCCTCCACGTCTCCTGATGTACTGGCCTGTCTCCTGGTAGCGCCTCCATGCTCTGGACACTACGCTGACAGACACAGCAAACCTTCTTGCCACAGCTCGCATTGATGTGCCATCCTGGATGAGCTGCACTACCTGAGCCACTTGTGTGGGTTGTAGACTCCGTCTCATGCTACCACTAGAGTGAAAGCACCGCCAGCATTCAAAAGTGACCAAAACATCAGCCAGGAAGCATAGGAACTGAGAAGTGGTCTGTGGTCACCACCTGCAGAACCACTCCTTTATTGGGGGTGTCTTGCTAATTGCCTATAATTTCCACCTATTGTCTATTCCATTTGCACAACAGCATGTGAAATGTATTGTCAATCAGTGTTGCTTCCTAAGTGGACAGTTTGATTTCACAGAAGTGTGATTGACTTGGAGTTACATTGTGTTGTTTAAGTGTTCCCTTTATTTTTTTGAGCAGTGTATATTGTGTAATTTTGGAGTCCTCTTTATTCTAAATAAGACTAATGTTTTCTAAACACTTTTGCCTGCCCCCACCCCATTGGATATGTTTCATGCTGAATATCCATCAGTCAGCTACCCTCCCCTAAACTCAGGACAACATCTGTGGATGTCATTTTTCTACACTGCTATCTAGAACCTAAAAGGGTTCTTTGGCTGTCCCCACAGGATTTTGGGTGTGTACTGAGCATTAGCCTACAAAATAGGCAATGGAATGATTACAAATAATCAGGACATGATTGTACAGCTATTGGTTTAGTATGTAAGAGTTGATATGTTGGAGTAAACAGTTCAGGTTTTCAGTGATCAGACAATCTATTCAGTAAAACAAATGTGTCAATTCTGATTTGTTCTTATGATTTCAGCTCAAACAAATGCTTGGATATGATTCTGAAGACTCAATCAGCAGCATCGAAATAACAGAAGATGAGTATGTGCCAGGAACAGAAAGTGAAAGTGAGAGCAGTTTAGAGAAATGTAATGCATTGAAGGACAAATGCCTCACTACAGCCAGATCTGCACCTAAATATGGCCGTCTTGACAAAGGCATAGTTGGATATGACCCTGAAGACTCAATCAGCAGTATAGAAATAACAGATGATGAATATGTGACCTTAATTGCCTACCGTCTGTAAGCTGTTAGTGTCTTAATGACCGTTCCACAGGTGCATGTTCATTAATTGTTTATGGTCCATTGAACAAGCATGGGAAACAGTGTTTAGACCCTTTACAATGAAGATCTGTGAAGTTATTTGGATTTTACGAATTATCTTTGAAAGACAGGGTCTTGAAAGAGGGACATTTATTTTTAGTACTAGAACAGTGACAAAGCCATTTGTTCCTTGTAAGTAGGGGTGTAACGGTTCACCAAACCCACTGTTCGCTATGTTTTGGGGTGACGGTTCAATTTTTCCGGTACAGCGGAAAAATAAAATGCCATTACAATGTTCAGCGTTCACAATGTTCCCGGGATTGTATGTTGTGAAAGGATTGTTATGTTGGGTCTCAGGTTTTCACTCTGATGCTGCGTTTGTAACCATGTGGGAGGTGGGAATTTACCAGTTGTCTTAAATCCTATTTGGATGCATTCATGTCATTTCATCTTATTGATAAACGGCGATTGGCTAACGGCCAACAACTGCGTCAACCATAAACTAAAAGTACAGCTATCAATCTTGTAAACAAATTATAGAGTTCAAAAACAGATAGCTTTTTATAAATAATGTTTTGTTGCATTTAACTGCCAAAAATGCCTTTTATAAAAAACATTTTCTTAGTAGGTGACGTCAGAGGTCACCATGTGGTAGAAGTGGGAGCTCAGGATGATGAGTTTAGTAATTACCAGTTAGAGGTCACCATGTGGTAGAAGTGGGAGCTCAGGATGATGAGTTTAGTAATTACCAGTCAGAGGTCACCATGTGGTAGAAGTGGGAGCTCAGGATGATGAGTTTAGTAATTACCAGTTAGAGGTCACCATGTGGTAGAAGTGGGAGCTCAGGATGATGAGTTTAGTAATTACCAGTTAGAGGTCACCATGTGGTAGAAGTGGGAGCTCAGGATGATGAGTTTAGTAATTACCAGTTAGAGGTCACCATGTGGTAGAAGTGGGAGCTCAGGATGATGAGTTTAGTAATTACCAGTCAGAGGTCACCATGTGGTAGAAGTGGGAGCTCAGGATGATGAGTTTAGTAATTACCAGTTAGAGGTCACCATGTGGTAGAAGTGGGAGCTCAGGATGATGAGTTTAGTAATTACCAGTTAGAGGTCACCATGTGGTAGAAGTGGGAGCTCAGGATGATGAGTTTAGTAATTACCAGTTAGAGGTCACCATGTGGTAGAAGTGGGAGCTCAGGATGATGAGTTTAGTAATTACCAGTCAGAGGTCACCATGTGGTAGAAGTGGGAGCTCAGGATGATGAGTTTAGTAATTACCAGTTAGAGGTCACCATGTGGTAGAAGTGGGAGCTCAGGATGATGAGTTTAGTAATTACCAGTTAGAGGTCACCATGTGGTAGAAGTGGGAGCTCAGGATGATGAGTTTAGTAATTACCAGTTAGAGGTCACCATGTGGTAGAAGTGGGAGCTCAGGATGATGAGTTTAGTAATTACCAGTTAGAGGTCACCATGTGGTAGAAGTGGGAGCTCAGGATGATGAGTTTAGTAATTACCAGTTAGAGGTCACCATGTGGTAGAAGTGGGAGCTCAGGATGATGAGTTTAGTAATTACCAGTTAGAGGTCACCATGTGGTAGAAGTGGGAGCTCAGGATGATGAGTTTAGTAATTACCAGTCAGAGGTCACCATGTGGTAGAAGTGGGAGCTCAGGATGATGAGTTTAGTAATTACCAGTTAGAGGTCACCATGTGGTAGAAGTGGGAGCTCAGGATGATGAGTTTAGTAATTACCAGTTAGAGGTCACCATGTGGTAGAAGTGGGAGCTCAGGATGATGAGTTTAGTAATTACCAGTTAGAGGTCACCATGTGGTAGAAGTGGGAGCTCAGGATGATGAGTTGAGTAATTACCAGTTAGAGGTCACCATGTGGTAGAAGTGGGAGCTCAGGATGATGAGTTTAGTAATTACCAGTTAGAGGTCACCATGTGGTAGAAGTGGGAGCTCAGGATGATGAGTTTAGTAATTACCAGTCAGAGGTCACCATGTGGTAGAAGTGGGAGCTCAGGATGATGAGTTTAGTAATTACCAGTTAGAGGTCACCATGTGGTAGAAGTGGGAGCTCAGGATGATGAGTTTAGTAATTACCAGTCAGAGGTCACCATGTGGTAGAAGTGGGAGCTCAGGATGATGAGTTTAGTAATTACCAGTCAGAGGTCACCATGTGGTAGAAGTGGGAGCTCAGGATGATGAGTTTAGTAATTACCAGTTAGAGGTCACCATGTGGTAGAAGTGGGAGCTCAGGATGATGAGTTTAGTAATTACCAGTCAGAGGTCACCATGTGGTAGAAGTGGGAGCTCAGGATGATGAGTTTAGTAATTACCAGTCAGAGGTCACCATGTGGTAGAAGTGGGAGCTCAGGATGATGAGTTTAGTAATTACCAGTTAGAGGTCACCATGTGGTAGAAGTGGGAGCTCAGGATGATGAGTTTAGTAATTACCAGTTAGAGGTCACCATGTGGTAGAAGTGGGAGCTCAGGATGATGAGTTTAGTAATTACCAGTTAGAGGTCACCATGTGGTAGAAGTGGGAGCTCAGGATGATGAGTTTAGTAATTACCAGTTAGAGGTCACCATGTGGTAGAAGTGGGAGCTCAGGATGATGAGTTTAGTAATTACCAGTTAGAGGTCACCATGTGGTAGAAGTGGGAGCTCAGGATGATGAGTTTAGTAATTACCAGTCAGAGGTCACCATGTGGTAGAAGTGGGAGCTCAGGATGATGAGTTTAGTAATTACCAGTCAGAGGTCACCATGTGGTAGAAGTGGGAGCTCAGGATGATGAGTTTAGTAATTACCAGTCAGAGGTCACCATGTGGTAGAAGTGGGAGCTCATGATGATGAGTTTAGTAATTACCAGTTAGAGGTCACCATGTGGTAGAAGTGGGAGCTCAGGATGATGAGTTTAGTAATTACCAGTCAGAGGTCACCATGTGGTAGAAGTGGGAGCTCAGGATGATGAGTTTAGTAATTACCAGTCAGAGGTCACCATGTGGTAGAAGTGGGAGCTCAGGATGATGAGTTTAGTAATTACCAGTTAGAGGTCACCATGTGGTAGAAGTGGGAGCTCAGGATGATGAGTTTAGTAATTACCAGTCAGAGGTCACCATGTGGTAGAAGTGGGAGCTCAGGATGATGAGTTTAGTAATTACCAGTTAGAGGTCACCATGTGGTAGAAGTGGAGCTCAGGATGATGTTTCCCCCCTAATGATTACCAGTTAGAGGTCACCATGTGGTAGAAGTGGGAGCTCAGGATGATGAGTTTAGTAATTACCAGTCAGAGGTCACCATGTGGTAGAAGTGGGAGCTCAGGATGATGAGTTTAGTAATTACCAGTCAGAGGTCACCATGTGGTAGAAGTGGGAGCTCAGGATGATGAGTTTAGTAATTACCAGTTAGAGGTCACCATGTGGTAGAAGTGGGAGCTCAGGATGATGAGTTTAGTAATTACCAGTCAGAGGTCACCATGTGGTAGAAGTGGGAGCTCAGGATGATGAGTTTAGTAATTACCAGTCAGAGGTCACCATGTGGTAGAAGTGGGAGCTCAGGATGATGAGTTTAGTAATTACCAGTTAGAGGTCACCATGTGGTAGAAGTGGGAGCTCAGGATGATGAGTTTAGTAATTACCAGTCAGAGGTCACCATGTGGTAGAAGTGGGAGCTCAGGATGATGAGTTTAGTAATTACCAGTTAGAGGTCACCATGTGGTAGAAGTGGGAGCTCAGGATGATGAGTTTAGTAATTACCAGTTAGAGGTCACCATGTGGTAGAAGTGGGAGCTCAGGATGATGAGTTTAGTAATTACCAGTTAGAGGTCACCATGTGGTAGAAGTGGGAGCTCAGGATGATGAGTTTAGTAATTACCAGTCAGAGGTCACCATGTGGTAGAAGTGGGAGCTCAGGATGATGAGTTTAGTAATTACCAGTTAGAGGTCACCATGTGGTAGAAGTGGGAGCTCAGGATGATGAGTTTAGTAATTACCAGTTAGAGGTCACCATGTGGTAGAAGTGGGAGCTCAGGATGATGAGTTTAGTAATTACCAGTTAGAGGTCACCATGTGGTAGAAGTGGGAGCTCAGGATGATGAGTTTAGTAATTACCAGTTAGAGGTCACCATGTGGTAGAAGTGGGAGCTCAGGATGATGAGTTTAGTAATTACCAGTTAGAGGTCACCATGTGGTAGAAGTGGGAGCTCAGGATGATGAGTTTAGTAATTACCAGTTAGAGGTCACCATGTGGTAGAAGTGGGAGCTCAGGATGATGAGTTTAGTAATTACCAGTTAGAGGTCACCATGTGGTAGAAGTGGGAGCTCAGGATGATGAGTTTAGTAATTACCAGTTAGAGGTCACCATGTGGTAGAAGTGGGAGCTCAGGATGATGAGTTTAGTAATTACCAGTCAGAGGTCACCATGTGGTAGAAGTGGGAGCTCAGGATGATGAGTTTAGTAATTACCAGTTAGAGGTCACCATGTGGTAGAAGTGGGAGCTCAGGATGATGAGTTTAGTAATTACCAGTTAGAGGTCACCATGTGGTAGAAGTGGGAGCTCAGGATGATGAGTTTAGTAATTACCAGTTAGAGGTCACCATGTGGTAGAAGTGGGAGCTCAGGATGATGAGTTTAGTAATTACCAGTTAGAGGTCACCATGTGGTAGAAGTGGGAGCTCAGGATGATGAGTTTAGTAATTACCAGTCAGAGGTCACCATGTGGTAGAAGTGGGAGCTCAGGATGATGAGTTTAGTAATTACCAGTCAGAGGTCACCATGTGGTAGAAGTGGGAGCTCAGGATGATGAGTTTAGTAATTACCAGTCAGAGGTCACCATGTGGTAGAAGTGGGAGCTCAGGATGATGAGTTTAGTAATTACCAGTCAGAGGTCACCATGTGGTAGAAGTGGGAGCTCAGGATGATGAGTTTAGTAATTACCAGTCAGAGGTCACCATGTGGTAGAAGTGGGAGCTCAGGATGATGAGTTTAGTAATTACCAGTCAGAGGTCACCATGTGGTAGAAGTGGAGCTCAGGATGATGAGTTTAGTAATTACCAGTCAGAGGTCACCATGTGGTAGAAGTGGGAGCTCAGGATGATGAGTTTAGTAATTACCAGTTAGAGGTCACCATGTGGTAGAAGTGGGAGCTCAGGATGATGAGTTTAGTAATTACCAGTTAGAGGTCACCATGTGGTAGAAGTGGGAGCTCAGGATGATGAGTTTAGTAATTACCAGTCAGAGGTCACCATGTGGTAGAAGTGGGAGCTCAGGATGATGAGTTTAGTAATTACCAGTTAGAGGTCACCATGTGGTAGAAGTGGGAGCTCAGGATGATGAGTTTAGTAATTACCAGTCAGAGGTCACCATGTGGTAGAAGTGGGAGCTCAGGATGATGAGTTTAGTAATTACCAGTTAGAGGTCACCATGTGGTAGAAGTGGGAGCTCAGGATGATGAGTTTAGTAATTACCAGTTAGAGGTCACCATGTGGTAGAAGTGGGAGCTCAGGATGATGAGTTTAGTAATTACCAGTCAGAGGTCACCATGTGGTAGAAGTGGGAGCTCAGGATGATGAGTTTAGTAATTACCAGTTAGAGGTCACCATGTGGTAGAAGTGGGAGCTCAGGATGATGAGTTTAGTAATTACCAGTTAGAGGTCACCATGTGGTAGAAGTGGGAGCTCAGGATGATGAGTTTAGTAATTACCAGTCAGAGGTCACCATGTGGTAGAAGTGGGAGCTCAGGATGATGAGTTTAGTAATTACCAGTTAGAGGTCACCATGTGGTAGAAGTGGGAGCTCAGGATGATGAGTTTAGTAATTACCAGTTAGAGGTCACCATGTGGTAGAAGTGGGAGCTCAGGATGATGAGTTTAGTAATTACCAGTTAGAGGTCACCATGTGGTAGAAGTGGGAGCTCAGGATGATGAGTTTAGTAATTACCAGTTAGAGGTCACCATGTGGTAGAAGTGGGAGCTCAGGATGATGAGTTTAGTAATTACCAGTTAGAGGTCACCATGTGGTAGAAGTGGGAGCTCAGGATGATGAGTTTAGTAATTACCAGTTAGAGGTCACCATGTGGTAGAAGTGGGAGCTCAGGATGATGAGTTTAGTAATTACCAGTTAGAGGTCACCATGTGGTAGAAGTGGGAGCTCAGGATGATGAGTTTAGTAATTACCAGTTAGAGGTCACCATGTGGTAGAAGTGGGAGCTCAGGATGATGAGTTTAGTAATTACCAGTTAGAGGTCACCATGTGGTAGAAGTGGGAGCTCAGGATGATGAGTTTAGTAATTACCAGTTAGAGGTCACCATGTGGTAGAAGTGGGAGCTCAGGATGATGAGTTTAGTAATTACCAGTCAGAGGTCACCATGTGGTAGAAGTGGGAGCTCAGGATGATGAGTTTAGTAATTACCAGTCAGAGGTCACCATGTGGTAGAAGTGGGAGCTCAGGATGATGAGTTTAGTAATTACCAGTTAGAGGTCACCATGTGGTAGAAGTGGGAGCTCAGGATGATGAGTTTAGTAATTACCAGTTAGAGGTCACCATGTGGTAGAAGTGGGAGCTCAGGATGATGAGTTTAGTAATTACCAGTTAGAGGTCACCATGTGGTAGAAGTGGGAGCTCAGGATGATGAGTTTAGTAATTACCAGTTAGAGGTCACCATGTGGTAGAAGTGGGAGCTCAGGATGATGAGTTTAGTAATTACCAGTCAGAGGTCACCATGTGGTAGAAGTGGGAGCTCAGGATGATGAGTTTAGTAATTACCAGTTAGAGGTCACCATGTGGTAGAAGTGGGAGCTCAGGATGATGAGTTTAGTAATTACCAGTTAGAGGTCACCATGTGGTAGAAGTGGGAGCTCAGGATGATGAGTTTAGTAATTACCAGTTAGAGGTCACCATGTGGTAGAAGTGGGAGCTCAGGATGATGAGTTTAGTAATTACCAGTTAGAGGTCACCATGTGGTAGAAGTGGGAGCTCAGGATGATGAGTTTAGTAATTACCAGTTAGAGGTCACCATGTGGTAGAAGTGGGAGCTCAGGATGATGAGTTTAGTAATTACCAGTTAGAGGTCACCATGTGGTAGAAGTGGGAGCTCAGGATGATGAGTTTAGTAATTACCAGTTAGAGGTCACCATGTGGTAGAAGTGGGAGCTCAGGATGATGAGTTTAGTAATTACCAGTTAGAGGTCACCATGTGGTAGAAGTGGGAGCTCAGGATGATGAGTTTAGTAATTACCAGTTAGAGGTCACCATGTGGTAGAAGTGGGAGCTCAGGATGATGAGTTTAGTAATTACCAGTTAGAGGTCACCATGTGGTAGAAGTGGGAGCTCAGGATGATGTTTAGTAATTACCAGTTAGAGGTCACCATGTGGTAGAAGTGGGAGCTCAGGATGATGAGTTTAGTAATTACCAGTTCAGAGGTCACCATGTGGTAGAAGTGGGAGCTCAGGATGATGAGTTTAGTAATTACCAGTTCAGAGGTCACCATGTGGTAGAAGTGGGAGCTCAGGATGATGAGTTTAGTAATTACCAGTTAGAGGTCACCATGTGGTAGAAGTGGGAGCTCAGGATGATGAGTTTAGTAATTACCAGTCAGAGGTCACCATGTGGTAGAAGTGGGAGCTCAGGATGATGAGTTTAGTAATTACCAGTCAGAGGTCACCATGTGGTAGAAGTGGGAGCTCAGGATGATGAGTTTAGTAATTACCAGTTAGAGGTCACCATGTGGTAGAAGTGGGAGCTCAGGATGATGAGTCTTAGTAATTACCAGTTAGAGGTCACCATGTGGTAGAAGTGGAGCTCAGGATGATGAGTTTAGTAATTACCAGTTAGAGGTCACCATGTGTAGAAGTGGGAGCTCAGGATGATGAGGTTTAGTAATTACCAGTTAGAGGTCACCATGTGGTAGAAGTGGGAGCTCAGGATGATGAGTTTAGTAATTACCAGTTAGAGGTCACCATGTGGTAGAAGTGGGAGCTCAGGATGATGAGTTAGTAATTACCAGTTAGAGGTCACCATGTGGTAGAAGTGGGAGCTCAGGATGATGAGTTTAGTAATTACCAGTTAGAGGTCCACCATGTGGTAGAAGTGGGAGCTCAGGATGATGAGTTTAGTAATTACCAGTAGAGGTCACCATGTGGTAGAAGTGGGAGCTCAGGATGATGAGTTTAGTAATTACCAGTTAGAGGTCACCATGTGGTAGAAGTGGGAGCTCAGGATGATGAGTTTAGTATACCAGTTAGAGGTCACCATGTGTAGAAGTGGACTCAGATGATGAGTTTAGTAATTACCAGTCAGAGGTCACCATGTGGTAGAAGTGGGAGCTCAGGATGATGAGTTTAGTAATTACCAGTCAGAGGTCACCATGTGGTAGAAGTGGGAGCTCAGGATGATGAGTTTAGTAATTACCAGTTAGAGGTCACCATGTGGTAGAAGTGGGAGCTCAGGATGATGAGTTTAGTAATTACCAGTTAGAGGTCACCATGTGGTAGAAGTGGGAGCTCAGGATGATGAGTTTAGTAATTACCAGTCAGAGGTCACCATGTGGTAGAAGTGGGAGCTCAGGATGATGAGTTTAGTAATTACCAGTCAGAGGTCACCATGTGGTAGAAGTGGGAGCTCAGGATGATGAGTTTAGTAATTACCAGTCAGAGGTCACCATGTGGTAGAAGTGGGAGCTCAGGATGATGAGTTTAGTAATTACCAGTTAGAGGTCACCATGTGGTAGAAGTGGGAGCTCAGGATGATGAGTTTAGTAATTACCAGTTAGAGGTCACCATGTGGTAGAAGTGGGAGCTCAGGATGATGAGTTTAGTAATTACCAGTCAGAGGTCACCATGTGGTAGAAGGGAGCTCAGGATGATGCGTTTAGTAATTACCAGTAGAGGTCACATGTGGTAGAAGTGGGAGCTCAGGATGATGCGTTTAGTACTTACCAGTTAGAGGTCACCATGTGGTAGAGTGGGAGCTCAGGATGATGAGTTTAGTAATTACCAGTCTAGAGCGTCACCATGTGGTAGAAGTGGGAGCTCAGGATGATGAGTTTAGTAATACCAGTTAGAGGTCACCATGTGGTAGAAGGGGAGCTCAGGATGATGAGTTTAGTAATTACCAGTTAGAGGTCACCATGTGGTAGAAGTGGGAGCTCAGGATGATGAGTTAGTAATTACCAGTTAGAGGTCACCATGTGGTAGAAGTGGGAGCTCAGGATGATGAGTTTAGTAATTACAGTTAGAGGTCACCATGTGGTAGAAGTGGGAGCTCAGGATGATGGTTTAGTAATTACCAGTTAGAGGTCACCATGTGGTAGAAGTGGGAGCTCAGGATGATGAGTTAGTAATTACCAGTCAGAGGTCACCATGTGGTAGAAGTGGGAAGCTCAGGATGATGAGTTTTAGTAATTACCAGTTAGAGGTCACCATGTGTAGAAGTGGAGCTCAGGATGATGAGTTAGTATATTACCAGTATAGGTCACCATGTGGTAGAAGTGGGAGCTCAGGATGATGAGTTTAGTAATTACCAGTCAGAGGTCACCATGTGGTAGAAGTGGGAGCTCAGGATGATGAGTTTAGTAATTACCAGTTAGAGGTCACCATGTGGTAGAAGTGGGAGCTCAGGATGATGAGTTTAGTAATTACCAGTTAGAGGTCCACATGTGGTAGAAGTGGAGCTCAGGATGATGAGTTTAGTAATTACCAGTCAGAGGTCACCATGTGGTAGAAGTGGGAGCTCAGGATGATGAGTTTAGTAATTACCAGTTAGAGGTCACCATGTGGTAGAAGTGGGAGCTCAGGATGATGAGTTTAGTAATTACCAGTTAGAGGTCACCATGTGGTAGAAGTGGGAGCTCAGGATGATGAGTTTAGTAATTACCAGTTCAGAGGTCACCATGTGGTAGAAGTGGGAGCTCAGGATGATGAGTTTAGTAATTACCAGTTAGAGGTCACCATGTGGTAGAAGTGGGAGCTCAGGATTGATGAGTTTAGTAATTACCAGTTAGAGGTCACCAGGTGGGGGGGGGTTTTTAGAAGTGGGAGCTCAGGATGATGAGTTTTAGTAATTACCAGTTAGAGGTCACCATGTGGTAGAAGTGGGAGCTCAG